>NW_024543494.1:0-108307 GCF_018167655.1 Microtus oregoni | reverse complement strand
GCTCAGTACTCAGGGTGCTCAGTGCTCAGTGCTCTGGGTGCTCAGTACTCATGGTGCTCAGTGCTCAGGGTGCTGGGTGCTCAGTGCTCGGGGTGCTAGGTACTCAGTGCTCAGTGCTAGGGGTGCTGGGTGCTCAGTCCTCAGTACACAGGGTGCTGGGTGCTCAGTGCTCGGGGTGCTGGATGCTCAGTACTCAGGGGTCCTGGGTGCTCAGTGCTCAGGGTGCTGGGTGCTCAGTACTCAGGGTGCTGGGTGCTCAGTGCTCAGGGTGCTGGGTGCTCAGTACTCAGGGTGCTGGGTCCTCAGTGCTCAGGGTGCTGGGTGTTCAGTGCTCGGGGTGCTCAGTACTCAATGTGCTGTGTGTTCAGTGCTCAGGGTACTGGGTGCTCAGTACTCAGGGTGCTCGGTGCTGAGTACTCAGGGTGCTGGGTGCTCAGTACTCCGGGGTGCTGGGTGCTCAGTGCTCAGGGTGCTCGGTGCTCAGTGCTCAGGGTGCTGGGTGCTCAGTACTCAGGGTGCTCATTGCTCAGGGTGCTGGGTGCTCAGTACTCAGGTTGCTGGGTGCTCAGTACTCAGGTTGCTGGGTGCTCAGTACTCAGGGTGCTCAGTGCTCAGTACTCAGGGTGCTCAGTGCTCAGGGTGCTGGGTGCTCAGTGCTCGGGGTGCTGGGGTGCTCAGTGCACAGGGTGCTGTGTGCTCAGTACTCAGGGTGCTCAGTACTCAGGGTGGCTGGGTGCTCAGTGCTCAGGGTGCTGGGTGCTCAGTGCTCTCGGTGCTGGGTGCTCAGTGCTCAGGGTGCTCGGTGCTCAGTGCTCAGTTTGCTGGGTGCTCAGTACTCAGGGAGCTGGGGTGCTCAGTACTCAGGGTGCTCAGTGCTCAGTACTCAGGGTGCTCCGTGCTCAGTACTCAGGGTGCTCAGTGCTCAAGGTGCTGGGTGCTCAGTACTCAGGGTGCTGGGTGCTCAGTACTCAGGGTGCTGGGTGCTCAGTGCTCAGGGAGCTCGGTGCTGAGTACTCAGGGTGGTGGGTGCTCAGTACTCAGTGCTCAGGGTCCTGGGTGCTCAGCGCTCTGGGTGCTTAGTGCACAGTACTCAGGGTGCTGGGTGCTCAGTATTCAGGGTGCTCAGTGCTCGGGGTGCTGGGGTGCTCAGTACTGCGGGTGCTGGGTGCTCAGTACTCAGGGTGCTGGGTGCTCATTCTCGGGGTCCTGGGTGCTCAGTGTTCGGGGGTGCTGGGTGCTCAGTACTCGGGGTGCTGGGGTGCTCAGTGCTCAGCGTGCTGGGTGCTCAGTACTCAGGGTGCTCGGTTCTCAGTACTCAGGGTGCTGGGTGCTCATTCTCGGGGTGCTGGGTGCTCAGTGCTCGGGGTGCTGGGTGCTCAGTGCTCAGGGTCCTCGGTGCTCAGTACTCAGGGTGCTCAGTACTCAGCGTGCTTTGTGCTCAGTGCTCAGGGTGCTGGGTGCTCAGTACACAGGGTGCTGAGTGCTCAGTACTCACGTTCTGGGGGCTCAGTACTCGGGGTGCTAGGTGCTCATTACTCAGGGTGCTGGGTGCTCAGTGCTCGGGGTGCTTGCTGCTCAGTACTCTTGGTGCTGCATACTCAGTACTCAGGGTGCTGGGTGCTCAGTGCTCGGGGTGCTCGGTGCTCAGTGCTCAGGATGCTCGGTGCTCATTACTTTTGGTGCTGGGTGCTCAGTACTCAGGGTGCTGGGTGCTCAGTGCTCGGGATGCTCTGTGATCAGTACTCAGGGTGCTGGGTGCTCAGTGCTCAGGGTGCTGGGTGCTCAGTACTCAGGGTGCTCAGTACTCAGTACTCAGGGTGCTGGGTTCTCAGTGCTTGGGGTTGCTGGGTGCTCAGTGCTCAGGGTGCTGGGTGCTCAGTGCTCGGGGGTGCTGGGTGCTCAGTACTCGGGGTGCTCGGTGCTCAGTACTCAGGGTGCTGGGTGCTCAGTACTCAGGGTGCTCAGTGCTCAGGGTGCTGGGTGCTCAGTGCTCGGGGTGCTGGGTACTCAGTGCTCAGTACACAGGGTGCTGATTGCTCAGTGCTCGGGGTGCTGCGTGCTCAGTGCTCAGTACTCAGGGTGCTGGGTGCTCAGTGCTCGGTGTGCTCTATGCTCAGTACTCAGGGTGCTGGGTGCTCAGTGCTCAGGGTGCTGGTTGCTCAGTACTCAGGGTGCTGGGTGCTCAGTGCTAAGGGTGCTGGGTGCTCAGTACTCAGGTTGCTGGGTCCTCAGTGCTCAGGGTGCTGGGTGCTCTGTGCTCGGGGTGCTCGGTGCTCAGTGCTCAGGGTGCTGGGTGCTCAGTACACAGGGTGCTCATTGATCAGGGTGCTGGGTGTTCATTAATCAGGGTGCTGGGTGCTCAGTAGTCAGGGTGCTCAGTGCTCAGTACTCAGGGTGCTCAGTACTCAGGGTGCTCAGTGCTCAGGGTGCTGGGTGCTCAGTGCTCAGGGTGCTGGGTGCTCAGTGCTCAGGGTGCTGTGTGCTCAGTACTCAGGGTGATCAGTACTCAGGGTGCTGGGTGCTCAGTGCTCAGGGTGCTGGGTGCTTAGTGCTAAGGGTGCTGGGTGCTCAGTGCTCAGGGTGCTCGGTGCTCAGTGCTCAGGTTGATGGGTGCTGAGTACTCAGGGTGCTGGGTGCTCAGTACTCAGGGTGCTCAGTGCTCAGTACTCAGGGTGCTCAGTGCTCAGTACTCAGGGTGCTCAGTGCTCAGGGTGCTGGGTGCTCAGTGCTCGGGGTGCTGGGTACTCAGTCCACAGGGTGCAGGGGTGCTCAGTGCTCAGGGTGCTCGGTGCTCAGTGCTCAGGGTGCTGGGTGTTCAGTGCTCGGGGTGCTGGGTGCTCATTAATCAGGGTGCTGGGTGCTCAGTACGCTGGGTGCTCAGTACTCAGGGTGCTGGGTGCTCAGTACTCAGGGTGCTCGGTGCTCAGTACTCAGGGTGCTGGGTGCTCAGTGCTCGGGGTGCTGGTGTGCTCATTAATCAGGGTGCTGGGTGCTCAGTACTCAGGGTGCTCAGTGGTTGGGGTGCTGGGTGCTCAGTACTCAGGGTGCTCAGTGCTTGGGGTGCAGGGTGCTCAGTACTCAGGGTGCTGGTTCCTCAGTGCTCAGGGTGCTGGGTGCTGAGGACTCAGGGTGCTGGGTGCTCAGTGCTCGGGGTGCTGGGTGCTCAGTGCTCGGGGTGCTGGGGTGCTCAGTGCTCAGGGTTCTGGGTGCTCAGTGCTCAGGGTGCTGGGTGCTCAGTGCTCGGGGTGCTGGGTGCTCGGTGCTCAGGTTTCTGGGTGCTCAGGACTCGGGGTGCTGGGTGCTCAGTACTCAGGGTGCTGGGTGCTCATTGCTCGGGGTGCTGGGTGCTCAGTGCTACGGGTGCTGGGTGCTCAGTGCTCAGTGTGCTGGGTGCTCAGTGCTCTGGGCGCTGGGTGCTCAGTGCTCGGGGTGCTCGGTGCTCAGTACTCAGGGTGCTGGGTGCTCAGTGCTCAGGGTGCTCGTTGCTCAGTACTCAGGGTGCTGGGTGCTCAGTGCTCGGTGTGCTCGGTGCTCAGTACGTTGGCTGCTCAGTACTCAGGGTGCTGGGTGCTCAGTGCTCAGGGTGATCGGTGCTCAGTACTCAGGGTGCTCAGTACTCAGGGTGCTGGGTGCTCAGGGCTCGGGGTGCTGGGAGCTCAGTACTCAGGGTGCTGGGTGCTCAGTGCTCAGGGTGCTGGGTGCTGAGTGCTCAGGGTGCTGGGTGCTCTGTACTCGGGGTGCTCGGTGCTCAGTACTCAGGGTGCTGGGTGCTCAGTACTCAGGGTGCTGGGTGCTCAGTAATCAGGGTGCTCAGTGCTCGGGGAGCTCGGTGCTCAGTACTCAGGGTGCTGGGTGCTCAGTACTCAGTGCTCGGGGTCCTGGTTGCTCAGCGCTCTGGGTGCTTAGTGCAGAGTACTCAGGGTGCTGGGTGCTCAGTATTCAGGGTGTTCAGTGCTCGGGGTGCTGGGTGCTCAGTACACAGGGTGCTGCGTGCTCAGTACTCAGGGTGCTGGGTGCTCATTCTCGGGGGTGCTGGGTGCTCAGTGCTCGGTTGCTGGTGCTCAGTACTCGGGGGTGCTGGGTGCTCAGTGCTCAGCGTGCTGTGTGCTATGTACTCAGGGGTGCTCGGTTCTCAGTACTCAGGGTGCTGGGTGCTCATTCTCGGGTGCTGGGTGCTCAGTGCTCAGGGTGCTGGGTGCTAAGTGCTCAGGGTGCTGGGTCCTCAGTACTCGGGGTGCTCGGTGCTCAGTACTCGGGGTGCTGGGTGCTCAGTACTCAGGGTGCTGGGTGCTCAGTACTCAGGGTGCTCGGTGCTCAGTACTCAGGGTGCTGGGTGCTCAGTGCTCAGGTGCTGGGTGCTAAGTACTCAGGGTGCTGGGTGCTCAGTACTCAGGGTGCTGGGTGCTCAGCACTCAGGGTGCTCAGTACTCAGTGTGCTGGGTGCTCAGTGCTCGGGGTGCTGGGTGCTCAGTACTCAGGGTGCTCAGTACTCGGGGTGCTGGGTGCTCAGTGCTCGGGGTGCTGGATGCTCAGTGCTCAGGGTGATCTGTGCTCAGTACTCAGGATGCTGGGTGCTCAGTACTCAGGGTGCTGGGTGCTCAGTACTCAGGGTGCTGAGTGCTCAGTCCTCAGGGTGCTCAGTGCTCAGGGTGCTGGGTGCTCAGTGCTCGGGGTGCTCGGTGCTCAGTACTCAGGGTGCTGAGTGCTCAGTACTCAGGGTGCTGGGTGCTCAGTACTCAGGGTGCTGGGTGCTCAGTGCTCGGGGTGTTGGGTGCTCCGTGCTCAGGGTGCTCAGTGCTCAGTACTCAGGGTTCTGGGTGCTCAGTACTCAGGGTGCTGGGTGCTCAGTGCTCGGGGTGCTGGGTGCTCAGTACTCAGGGTGCTGGGTGCTCAGTGCTCGGGGTGCTCGGTGTTCAGTACTCAAGGTGCTGGGTGCTCAGTGCTCGGGGTGCTGGGTGCTCAGTGCTCAGGGTGCTGGGTGCTCAGTACTCGGGGTGCTCTGTGCTCAGTACTCAGGGTACTGGGTGCTCAGGGTCCTCGGTGCTCAGTACTCAGGGTGCTCAGTACTCAGCTTGCTTTGTGCTCAGTGCTCAGAGTGCTGGGTGCTCAGTACTCAGGGTGCTCGGTGCTCAGTACTCAGGGTGCTCAGTGCTCAGTGCTCTGGGTGCTCAGTACTCATGGTGCTCAGTGCTCAGGGTGCTGGGTGCTCAGTGCTCGGGGTGCTGGGTACTCAGTGCTCAGTGCTCGGGGTGCTGGGTGCTCAGTCCTCAGTACACAGGGTGCTGGGTGCTCAGTGCTCGGGGTGCTGGATGCTCAGTACTCAGGGTCCTGGGTGCTCAGTGCTCAGGGTGCTGGGTGCTCAGTACTCAGGGTGCTGGGTGCTCAGTGCTCAGGGTGCTGGGTGCTCAGTACTCAGGGTGCTGGGTCCTCAGTGCTCAGGGTGCTGGGTGTTCAGTGCTCGGGGTGCTCAGTACTCAATGTGCTGTGTGTTCAGTGCTCAGGGTACTGGGTGCTCAGTACTCAGGGTGCTCGGTGCTGAGTACTCAGGGTGCTGGGTGCTCAGTACTCAGGGTGCTCATTGCTCAGGGTGCTGGGTGCTCAGTACTCAGGTTGCTGGGTGCTCAGTACTCAGGTTGCTGGGTGCTCAGTACTCAGGGTGCTCAGTGCTCAGTACTCAGGGTGCTCAGTGCTCAGGGTGCTGGGTGCTCAGTGCTCGGGGTGCTGGGTGCTCAGTGCACAGGGTGCTGTGTGCTCAGTACTCAGGGTGCTCAGTACTCAGGGTGCTGGGTGCTCAGTGCTCAGGGTGCTGGGTGCTCAGTGCTCTCGATGCTGGGTGCTCAGTGCTCAGGGTGCTCGGTGCTCAGTGCTCAGGTTGCTGGGTGCTCAGTACTCAGGGAGCTGGGTGCTCAGTACTCAGGGTGCTCAGTGCTCAGTACTCAGGGTGCTCCGTGCTCAGTACTCAGGGTGCTCAGTGCTCAAGGTGCTGGGTGCTCAGTACTCAGGGTGCTGGGTGCTCAGTACTCAGGGTGCTGGGTGCTCAGTGCTCAGGGAGCTCGGTGCTGAGTACTCAGGGTGGTGGGTGCTCAGTACTCAGTGCTCAGGGTCCTGGGTGCTCAGCGCTCTGGGTGCTTAGTGCACAGTACTCAGGGTGCTGGGTGCTCAGTATTCAGGGTGCTCAGTGCTCGGGGTGCTGGGTGCTCAGTACTGCGGGTGCTGGGTGCTCAGTACTCAGGGTGCTGGGTGCTTATTCTCGGGGTCCTGGGTGCTCAGTGTTCGGGGTGCTGGGTGCTCAGTACTCGGGGTGCTGGGTGCTCAGTGCTCAGCGTGCTGGGTGCTCAGTACTCAGGGTGCTCGGTTCTCAGTACTCAGGGTGCTGGGTGCTCATTCTCGGGGTGCTGGGTGCTCAGTGCTCGGGGTGCTGGGTGCTCAGTGCTCAGGGTCCTCGGTGCTCAGTACTCAGGGTGCTCAGTACTCAGCGTGCTTTGTGCTCAGTGCTCAGGGTGCTGGGTGCTCAGTACACAGGGTGCTGAGTGCTCAGTACTCACGTTCTGGGTGCTCAGTACTCGGGGTGCTAGGTGCTCATTACTCAGGGTGCTGGGTGCTCAGTGCTCGGGGTGCTTGCTGCTCAGTACTCTTGGTGCTGCATACTCAGTACTCAGGGTGCTGGGTGCTCAGTGCTCGGGGTGCTCGGTGCTCAGTGCTCAGGATGCTCGGTGCTCATTACTTTTGGTGCTGGGTGCTCAGTACTCAGGGTGCTGGGTGCTCAGTGCTCGGGATGCTCTGTGATCAGTACTCAGGGTGCTGGGTGCTCAGTGCTCAGGGTGCTGGGTGCTCAGTACTCAGGGTGCTCAGTACTCAGTACTCAGGGTGCTGGGTTCTCAGTGCTTGGGGTGCTGGGTGCTCAGTGCTCAGGGTGCTGGGTGCTCAGTGCTCGGGGTGCTGGGTGCTCAGTACTCGGGGTGCTCGGTGCTCAGTACTCAGGGTGCTGGGTGCTCAGTACTCAGGGTGCTTAGTGCTCAGGGTGCTGGGTGCTCAGTGCTCGGGGTGCTGGGTACTCAGTGCTCAGTACACAGGGTGCTGATTGCTCAGTGCTCGGGGTGCTGCGTGCTCAGTGCTCAGTACTCAGGGTGCTGGGTGCTCAGTGCTCGGTGTGCTCTATGCTCAGTACTCAGGGTGCTGGGTGCTCAGTGCTCAGGGTGCTGGGTGCTCAGTACTCAGGGTGCTGGGTGCTCAGTGCTAAGGGTGCTGGGTGCTCAGTACTCAGGTTGCTGGGTCCTCAGTGCTCAGGGTGCTGGGTGCTCTGTGCTCGGGGTGCTCAGTACTCAGGGTGCTGTGTGTTCAGTGCTCAGGTTACTGGGTGCTCATTACTCAGGGTGCTCGGTGCTTAGTACTCAGGGTGCTGGGTGCTCAGTACTCCGGGTGCTGGGTGCTCAGTGCTCGGGGTGCTCGGTGCTCAGTGCTCAGGGTGCTGGGTGCTCAGTACACAGGGTGCTCATTGCTCAGGGTGCTGGGTGTTCATTAATCAGGGTGCTGGGTGCTCAGTAATCAGGGTGCTCAGTGCTCAGTACTCAGGGTGCTCAGTACTCAGGGTGCTAAGTGCTCAGGGTGCTGGGTGCTCAGTGCTCAGGGTGCTGGGTGCTCAGTGCTCAGGGTGCTGTGTGCTCAGTACTCAGGGTGATCAGTACTCAGGATGCTGGGTGCTCAGTGCTCAGGGTGCTGGGTGCTTAGTGCTCAGGGTGCTGGGTGCTCAGTGCTCAGGGTGCTCGGTGCTCAGTGCTCAGTTTGATGGGTGCTGAGTACTCAGGGTGCTGGGTGCTCAGTACTCAGGGTGCTCAGTGCTCAGTACTCAGGGTGCTCAGTGCTCAGTACTCAGGGTGCTCAGTGCTCAGGGTGCTGGGTGCTCAGTGCTCGGGGTGCTGGGTACTCAGTCCACAGGGTGCAGGGTGCTCAGTGCTCAGGGTGCTCGGTGCTCAGTGCTCAGGGTGCTGGGTGTTCAGTGCTCGGGGTGCTGGGTGCTCATTAATCAGGGTGCTGGGTGCTCAGTACGCTGGGTGCTCAGTACTCAGGGTGCTGGGTGCTCAGTACTCAGGGTGCTCGGTGCTCAGTACTCAGGGTGCTGGGTGCTCAGTGCTCGGGGTGCTGGGTGCTCATTAATCAGGGTGCTGGGTGCTCAGTACTCAGGGTGCTCAGTGCTTGGGGTGCTGGGTGCTCAGTACTCAGGGTGCTCAGTGCTTGGGGTGCAGGGTGCTCAGTACTCAGGGTGCTGGTTCCTCAGTGCTCAGGGTGCTGGGTGCTGAGGACTCAGGGTGCTGGGTGCTCAGTGCTCGGGGTGCTGGGTGCTCAGAGCTCGGGGTGCTGGGTGCTCAGTGCTCAGGGTTCTGGGTGCTCAGTGCTCAGGGTGCTGGGTGCTCAGTGCTCGGGGTGCTGGGTGCTCGGTGCTCAGGTTTCTGGGTGCTCAGGACTCGGGGTGCTGGGTGCTCAGTACTCAGGGTGCTGGGTGCTCATTGCTCGGGGTGCTGGGTGCTCAGTGCTACGGGTGCTGGGTGCTCAGTGCTCAGTGTGCTGGGTGCTCAGTGCTCTGGGCGCTGGGTGCTCAGTGCTCAGGGTGCTCGGTGCTCAGTACTCAGGGTGCTGGGTGCTCAGTGCTCAGGGTGCTCGTTGCTCAGTACTCAGGGTGCTGGGTGCTCAGTGCTCGGTGTGCTCGGTGCTCAGTACGTTGGGTGCTCAGTACTCAGGGTGCTGGGTGCTCAGTGCTCAGGGTGATCGGTGCTCAGTACTCAGGGTGCTCAGTACTCAGGGTGCTGGGTGCTCAGGGCTCGGGGTGCTGGGAGCTCAGTACTCAGGGTGCTGGGTGCTCAGTGCTCAGGGTGCTGGGTGCTGAGTGCTCAGGGTGCTGGGTGCTCTGTACTCGGGGTGCTCGGTGCTCAGTACTCAGGGTGCTGGGTGCTCAGTACTCAGGGTGCTGGGTGCTCAGTAATCAGGGTGCTCAGTGCTCGGGGAGCTCGGTGCTCAGTACTCAGGGTGCTGGGTGCTCAGTACTCAGTGCTCGGGGTCCTGGGTGCTCAGCGCTCTGGGTGCTTAGTGCAGAGTACTCAGGGTGCTGGGTGCTCAGTATTCAGGGTGCTCAGTGCTCGGGGTGCTGGGTGCTCAGTACACAGGGTGCTGGGTGCTCAGTAATCAGGGTGCTGGGTGCTCATTCTCGGGGTGCTGGGTGCTCAGTGCTCGGTTGCTGGGTGCTCAGTACTCGGGGTGCTGGGTGCTCAGTGCTCAGCGTGCTGTGTGCTATGTACTCAGGGTGCTCGGTTCTCAGTACTCAGGGTGCTGGGTGCTCATTCTCGGGTGCTGGGTGCTCAGTGCTCAGGGTGCTGGGTGCTAAGTGCTCAGGGTGCTGGGTCCTCAGTACTCGGGGTGCTCGGTGCTCAGTACTCGGGGTGCTGGGTGCTCAGTACTCAGGGTGCTGGGTGCTCAGTACTCAGGGTGCTCGGTGCTCAGTACTCAGGGTGCTGGGTGCTCAGTGCTCAGGTGCTGGGTGCTAAGTACTCAGGGTGCTGGGTGCTCAGTACTCAGGGTGCTGGGTGCTCAGCACTCAGGGTGCTCAGTACTCAGTGTGCTGGGTGCTCAGTGCTCGGGGTGCTGGGTGCTCAGTACTCAGGGTGCTCAGTACTCGGGGTGCTGGGTGCTCAGTGCTCGGGGTGCTGGATGCTCAGTGCTCAGGGTGATCTGTGCTCAGTACTCAGGATGCTGGGTGCTCAGTACTCAGGGTGCTGGGTGCTCAGTACTCAGGGTGCTGGGTGCTCAGTCCTCAGGGTGCTCAGTGCTCAGGGTGCTGGGTGCTCAGTGCTCGGGGTGCTCGGTGCTCAGTACTCAGGGTGCTGAGTGCTCAGTACTCAGGGTGCTGGGTGCTCAGTACTCAGGGTGCTGGGTGCTCAGTGCTCGGGGTGCTGGGTGCTCAGTACTCAGGGTGCTGGGTGCTCAGTGCTCGGGGTGCTCGGTGTTCAGTACTCAAGGTGCTGGGTGCTCAGTGCTCGGGGTGCTGGGTGCTCAGTGCTCAGGGTGCTGGGTGCTCAGTACTCGGGGTGCTCGGTGCTCAGTACTCAGGGTACTGGGTGCTCAGGGTCCTCGGTGCTCAGTACTCAGGGTGCTCAGTACTCAGCTTGCTTTGTGCTCAGTGCTCAGAGTGCTGGGTACTCAGTACTCAGGGTGCTCGGTGCTCAGTACTCAGGGTGCTCAGTGCTCAGTGCTCTGGGTGCTCAGTACTCATGGTGCTCAGTGCTCAGGGTGCTGGGTGCTCAGTGCTCGGGGTGCTGGGTACTCAGTGCTCAGTGCTCGGGGTGCTGGGTGCTCAGTCCTCAGTACACAGGGTGCTGGGTGCTCAGTGCTCGGGGTGCTGGATGCTCAGTACTCAGGGTCCTGGGTGCTCAGTGCTCAGGGTGCTGGGTGCTCAGTACTCAGGGTGCTGGGTGCTCAGTGCTCAGGGTGCTGGGTGCTCAGTACTCAGGGTGCTGGGTCCTCAGTGCTCAGGGTGCTGGGTGTTCAGTGCTCGGGGTGCTCAGTACTCAATGTGCTGTGTGTTCAGTGCTCAGGGTACTGGGTGCTCAGTACTCAGGGTGCTCGGTGCTGAGTACTCAGGGTGCTGGGTGCTCAGTACTCCGGGTGCTGGGTGCTCAGTGCTCGGGGTGCTCGGTGCTCAGTGCTCAGGGTGCTGGGTGCTCAGTACTCAGGGTGCTCATTGCTCAGGGTGCTGGGTGCTCAGTACTCAGGTTGCTGGGTGCTCAGTACTCAGGTTGCTGGGTGCTCAGTACTCAGGGTGCTCAGTGCTCAGTACTCAGGGTGCTCAGTGCTCAGGGTGCTGGGTGCTCAGTGCTCGGGGTGCTGGGTGCTCAGTGCACAGGGTGCTGTGTGCTCAGTACTCAGGGTGCTCAGTACTCAGGGTGCTGGGTGCTCAGTGCTCAGGGTGCTGGGTGCTCAGTGCTCTCGGTGCTGGGTGCTCAGTGCTCAGGGTGCTGGGTGCTCAGTACTCAGGGTGCTGGGTGCTCAGTGCTCGGGGTGCTGGGTGCTCAGTACTCAGGGTGCTGGGTGCTCAGTGCTCAGGGTGCTGGGTGCTCAGTGCTCAGGGTGCTCGGTGCTTAGTACTCATGGTGCTCGGTGCTCGGGGTGCTGGGTGCTCAGTGCTCGGTGTGCTGGGTGCTCAGTGCTCGGGGTGCTGGGTGCTGAGTGCTCAGTGTGCTGGGTGCTCAGTGCTCGGGGTGCTGGGTGCTCAGTACTCAGGGTGCTCGGTGCTCAGTACTCAGGGTGCTGGGTGCTCAGTGCTCGGGGTGCTGGGTGCTCATTAATCAGGGTGCTGGGTGCTCAGTACGCTGGGTGCTCAGTACTCAGGGTGCTGGGTGTTCAGTGCTCGGGGTGCTGGGTGCTCATTAATCAGGGTGCTGGGTGCTCAGTACGCTGGGTGCTCAGTACTCAGGGTGCTGGGTGCTCAGTACTCAGGGTGCTCGGTGCTCAGTACTCAGGGTGCTGGGTGCTCAGTGCTCGGGGTGCTGGGTGCTCATTAATCAGGGTGCTGGGTGCTCAGTACTCAGGGTGCTCAGTGCTTGGGGTGCTGGGTGCTCAGTACTCAGGGTGCTCAGTGCTTGGGGTGCAGGGTGCTCAGTACTCAGGGTGCTGGTTGCTCAGTGCTCAGGGTGCTAGGTGCTGAGTACTCAGGGTGCTGGGTGCTCAGTGCTCGAGGTGCTGGGTGCTCAGTGCTCGGGGTGCTGGGTGCTCAGTGCTCAGGGTTCTGGGTGCTCAGTACTCGGGGTGCTGGGTGCTCAGTGCTCGCGGTGCTCGGTGCTCAGTGCTCGGGGTGCTGGGTGCTCAGTGCTCAGGGTGCTGGGTGCTCAGTACTCGGGGTGCTCGGTGCTCAGTACTCAGGGTACTGGGTGCTCAGGGTCCTCGGTGCTCAGTACTCAGGGTGCTCAGTACTCAGCTTGCTTTGTGCTCAGTGCTCAGAGTGCTGGGTGCTCAGTACTCAGGGTGCTCGGTGCTCAGTACTCAGGGTGCTCAGTGCTCAGTGCTCTGGGTGCTCAGTACTCAGGGTGCTCAGTGCTCAGGGTGCTGGGTGCTCAGTGCTCACGGTGCTGGGTACTCAGTGCTCAGTGCTCGGAGTGCTGGGTGCTCAGTCCTCAGTACACAGGGTGCTGGTTGCTCAGTGCTCGGGGTGCTGGATGCTCAGTACTCAGGGTCCTGGGTGCTCAGTGCTCAGGGTGCTGGGTGCTCAGTACTCAGGGTGCTGGGTGCTCAGTGCTCAGGGTGCTGGGTGCTCAGTACTCAGGGTGCTGGGTCCTCAGTGCTCAGGGTGCTGGGTGCTCAGTGCTCGGGGTGCTCAGTACTCAGGGTGCTGTGTGTTCAGTGCTCAGGGTACTGGGTGCTCAGTACTCAGGGTGCTCGGTGCTGAGTACTCAGGGTGCTGGGTGCTCAGTACTCCGGGTGCTGGGTGCTCAGTGCTCGGGGTGCTCGGTGCTCAGTGCTCAGGGTGCTGGGTGCTCAGTACTCAGGGTGCTCATTGCTCAGGGTGCTGGGTGCTCAGTACTCAGGTTGCTGGGTGCTCAGTACTCAGGGTGCTCAGTGCTCAGTACTCAGGGTGCTCAGTGCTCAGTACTCAAGGTGCTCAGTGCTCAGGGTGCTGGGTGCTCAGTGCTCAGGGTGCTGGGTGCTCAGTGCTCAGGGTGCTCGGTGCTCAGTGCTCAGGTTGCTGGGTGCTCAGTACTCAGGGTGCTGGGTGCTCAGTACTCAGGGTGCTCAGTGCTCAGTACTCAGGGTGCTCAGTGCTCAGTACTCAGGGTGCTCAGTGCTCAAGGTGCTGGGTGTTCAGTGCTCGGGGTGCTGGGTACTCAGACCTCAGGGTGCTGGGTGCTCAGTGCTCACGGTACTCTGTGCTCAGTGCTCAGGGTGCTGGGTGCTCAGTACTCAGGGTGCTGGGTGCTCAGTGCTCAGGGTGCTCGGTGCTTAGTACTCATGGTGCTCGGTGCTCGGGATGCTGGGTGCTCAGTGCTCGGGGTGCTGGGTGCTCATTAATCAGGGTGCTGGGTGCTCAGTACGCTGGGTGCTCAGTACTCAGGGTGCTGGGTGCTCAGTACTCAGGGTGCTCGGTGCTCAGTACTCAGGGTGCTCAGTGCTCAGGGTGCTGGGTGCTCAGTGCTCAGGGTGATCGGTGCTCAGTACTCAGGGTGCTCAGTACTCAGGGTGCTGGGTGCTCAAGGCTCGGGGTGCTGGGAGCTCAGTACACAGGGTGCTGGGTGCTCAGTGCTCGGGGTGCTGGGTGCTGAGTGCTCAGGGTGCTGGGTGCTCTGTACACGGGGTGCTCGGTGCTCAGTACTCAGGGTGCTGGGTGCTCAGTACTCAGGGTGCTGGGTGCTCAGTACTCAGGGTGCTCGCTGCTCAGTACTCAGGGTGCTGGGTGCTCAGTGCTCAGGGTGCTGGGTGCTCAGTACTCAGGGTGCTGGGTACTCAGTGCTCAGGGTGATCGGTGCTCAGTCCTCAGGGTGCTCAGTACTCAGGGTGCTGGGTGCTCAGTGCTCAGGTTGCTCAGTACTAAGGGTGCTGAGTGCTCAGTACTCAGGGTGCTGGGTGCTCAGTGCTCGGGTGCTGGGTGCTCAGTACTCAGGATGCTGGGTGGTCAGTGCTCAGGGTGCTGGGTGCTCAGTACTCAGGGTGCTGGGTGCTCAGTACTCAGGGTGCTCAGTGCTCGGGGAGCTCGGTGCTCAGTACTCAGGGTGCTGGGTGCTCAGTAGTCAGTGCTCGGGGTCCTGGGTGCTCAGCGCTCTGGGTGCTTAGTGCACAGTACTCAGGGTGCTGGGTGCTCAGTATTCAGGGTTCTCAGTGCTCGGGGTGCTGGGTGCTCAGTACTCAGGGTGCTTGGTGCACAATACTCAGGGTGCTGGGTGCTCAGTACTCTTGGTGCTGGGTGCTCAGTACTCGGGGTGCTGGGTGCTCATTACTCAATGTGCTGGGTGCTCAGTGCTCCTGGTGCTCGCTGCTCAGTACTCTTGGTGCTGGGTGCTCAGTACTCAGGGTGCTGGGTGCTCAGTGCTCGGGGTTCTCGGTGCTCAGTGCTCAGGATGCTCGGTGCTCAGTACATTCGGTGCTGGGTGCTCAGTACTCAGGGTGCTGGGTGCTCAGTGCCTGGGGTGCTCGGTGCTCAGTACTCAGGGTGCTGGGTGCTCAGTGCTCAGGATGCTGGGTGCTCAGTACTCAGGGTGCTCAGTACTCAGGACTCAGGGTGCTGGGTGCTCAGTGCTCAGGGTGCTGGGTGCTCAGTGCTCGGGGTGCTCGGTGCTCAGTACTCAGGGTGCTTGGTGCTCAGTACTCAGGGTGCTGGGTGCTCAGTACTCAGGGTGCTGGGTGCTCAGTGCTCAGGGTGCTGTGTGCTCAGTACTCAGGGTGCTGGATGCTCAGTACTCAGGGTGCTGGGTGCTCAGTGCTCAGGGTGCTGGGTGCTCAGTGCTCGGGGTGCTCGTTGCTCAGTACTCAGGGTGCTGGGTGCTCAGTGCTCGGTGTGCTCGGTGCTCAGTACGTTGGGTGCTCAGTACTCAGGGTGCTGGGTGCTCAGTGCTCAGGGTGCTGGGTGCTCAGTGCTCAGGGTGCTCGTTGCTCAGTACTCAGGGTGCTGGGTGCTCAGTGCTCGGTGTGCTCGGTGCTCAGTACGTTGGGTGCTCAGTACTCAGGGTGCTGGGTGCTCAGTGCTCAGGGTGATCGGTGCTCAGTACTCAGGGTGCTCAGTACTCAGGGTGCTGGGTGCTCAGGGCTCGGGGTGCTGGGAGCTCAGTACTCAGGGTGCTGGGTGCTCAGTGCTCAGGGTGCTGGGTGCTGAGTGCTCAGGGTGCTGGGTGCTCTGTACTCGGGGTGCTCGGTGCTCAGTACTCAGGGTGCTGGGTGCTCAGTACTCAGGGTGCTGGGTGCTCAGTAATCAGGGTGCTCAGTGCTCGGGGAGCTCGGTGCTCAGTACTCAGGGTGCTGGGTGCTCAGTACTCAGTGCTCGGGGTCCTGGGTGCTCAGCGCTCTGGGTGCTTAGTGCAGAGTACTCAGGGTGCTGGGTGCTCAGTATTCAGGGTGCTCAGTGCTCGGGGTGCTGGGTGCTCAGTACACAGGGTGCTGGGTGCTCAGTAATCAGGGTGCTGGGTGCTCATTCTCGGGGTGCTGGGTGCTCAGTGCTCGGTTGCTGGGTGCTCAGTACTCGGGGTGCTGGGTGCTCAGTGCTCAGCGTGCTGTGTGCTATGTACTCAGGGTGCTCGGTTCTCAGTACTCAGGGTGCTGGGTGCTCATTCTCGGGTGCTGGGTGCTCAGTGCTCAGGGTGCTGGGTGCAAAGTGCTCAGGGTGCTGGGTCCTCAGTACTCGGGGTGCTCGGTGCTCAGTACTCGGGGTGCTGGGTGCTCAGTACTCAGGGTGCTGGGTGCTCAGTACTCAGGGTGCTCGGTGCTCAGTACTCAGGGTGCTGGGTGCTCAGTGCTCAGGTGCTGGGTGCTAAGTACTCAGGGTGCTGGGTGCTCAGTACTCAGGGTGCTGGGTGCTCAGCACTCAGGGTGCTCAGTACTCAGTGTGCTGGGTGCTCAGTGCTCGGGGTGCTGGGTGCTCAGTACTCAGGGTGCTCAGTACTCGGGGTGCTGGGTGCTCAGTGCTCGGGGTGCTGGATGCTCAGTGCTCAGGGTGATCTGTGCTCAGTACTCAGGATGCTGGGTGCTCAGTACTCAGGGTGCTGGGTGCTCAGTACTCAGGGTGCTGGGTGCTCAGTCCTCAGGGTGCTCAGTGCTCAGGGTGCTGGGTGCTCAGTGCTCGGGGTGCTCGGTGCTCAGTACTCAGGGTGCTGAGTGCTCAGTACTCAGGGTGCTGGGTGCTCAGTACTCAGGGTGCTGGGTGCTCAGTGCTCGGGGTGCTGGGTGCTCAGTACTCAGGGTGCTGGGTGCTCAGTGCTCGGGGTGCTCGGTGTTCAGTACTCAAGGTGCTGGGTGCTCAGTGCTCGGGGTGCTGGGTGCTCAGTGCTCAGGGTGCTGGGTGCTCAGTACTCGGGGTGCTCGGTGCTCAGTACTCAGGGTACTGGGTGCTCAGGGTCCTCGGTGCTCAGTACTCAGGGTGCTCAGTACTCAGCTTGCTTTGTGCTCAGTGCTCAGAGTGCTGGGTACTCAGTACTCAGGGTGCTCGGTGCTCAGTACTCAGGGTGCTCAGTGCTCAGTGCTCTGGGTGCTCAGTACTCATGGTGCTCAGTGCTCAGGGTGCTGGGTGCTCAGTGCTCGGGGTGCTGGGTACTCAGTGCTCAGTGCTCGGGGTGCTGGGTGCTCAGTCCTCAGTACACAGGGTGCTGGGTGCTCAGTGCTCGGGGTGCTGGATGCTCAGGACTCAGGGTCCTGGGTGCTCAGTGCTCAGGGTGCTGGGTGCTCAGTACTCAGGGTGCTGGGTGCTCAGTGCTCAGGGTGCTGGGTGCTCAGTACTCAGGGTGCTGGGTCCTCAGTGCTCAGGGTGCTGGGTGTTCAGTGCTCGGGGTGCTCAGTACTCAATGTGCTGTGTGTTCAGTGCTCAGGGTACTGGGTGCTCAGTACTCAGGGTGCTCGGTGCTGAGTACTCAGGGTGCTGGGTGCTCAGTACTCCGGGTGCTGGGTGCTCAGTGCTCGGGGTGCTCGGTGCTCAGTGCTCAGGGTGCTGGGTGCTCAGTACTCAGGGTGCTCATTGCTCAGGGTGCTGGGTGCTCAGTACTCAGGTTGCTGGGTGCTCAGTACTCAGGTTGCTGGGTGCTCAGTACTCAGGGTGCTCAGTGCTCAGTACTCAGGGTGCTCAGTGCTCAGGGTGCTGGGTGCTCAGTGCTCGGGGTGCTGGGTGCTCAGTGCACAGGGTGCTGTGTGCTCAGTACTCAGGGTGCTCAGTACTCAGGGTGCTGGATGCTCAGTGCTCAGGGTGCTGGGTGCTCAGTGCTCTCGGTGCTGGGTGCTCAGTGCTCAGGGTGCTGGGTGCTCAGTACTCAGGGTGCTGGGTGCTCAGTGCTCGGGGTGCTGGGTGCTCAGTACTCAGGGTGCTGGGTGCTCAGTGCTCAGGGTGCTGGGTGCTCAGTGCTCAGGGTGCTCGGTGCTTAGTACTCATGGTGCTCGGTGCTCGGGGTGCTGGGTGCTCAGTGCTCGGTGTGCTGGGTGCTCAGTGCTCGGGGTGCTGGGTGCTGAGTGCTCAGTGTGCTGGGTGCTCAGTGCTCGGGGTGCTGGGTGCTCAGTACTCAGGGTGCTCGGTGCTCAGTACTCAGGGTGCTGGGTGCTCAGTGCTCGGGGTGCTGGGTGCTCATTAATCAGGGTGCTGGGTGCTCAGTACGCTGGGTGCTCAGTACTCAGGGTGCTGGGTGTTCAGTGCTCGGGGTGCTGGGTGCTCATTAATCAGGGTGCTGGGTGCTCAGTACGCTGGGTGCTCAGTACTCAGGGTGCTGGGTGCTCAGTACTCAGGGTGCTCGGTGCTCAGTACTCAGGGTGCTGGGTGCTCAGTGCTCGGGGTGCTGGGTGCTCATTAATCAGGGTGCTGGGTGCTCAGTACTCAGGGTGCTCAGTGCTTGGGGTGCTGGGTGCTCAGTACTCAGGGTGCTCAGTGCTTGGGGTGCAGGGTGCTCAGTACTCAGGGTGCTGGTTGCTCAGTGCTCAGGGTGCTAGGTGCTGAGTACTCAGGGTGCTGGGTGCTCAGTGCTCGAGGTGCTGGGTGCTCAGTGCTCGGGGTGCTGGGTGCTCAGTGCTCAGGGTTCTGGGTGCTCAGTACTCGGGGTGCTGGGTGCTCAGTGCTCGCGGTGCTCGGTGCTCAGTGCTCGGGGTGCTGGGTGCTCAGTGCTCAGGGTGCTGGGTGCTCAGTACTCGGGGTGCTCGGTGCTCAGTACTCAGGGTACTGGGTGCTCAGGGTCCTCGGTGCTCAGTACTCAGGGTGCTCAGTACTCAGCTTGCTTTGTGCTCAGTGCTCAGAGTGCTGGGTGCTCAGTACTCAGGGTGCTCGGTGCTCAGTACTCAGGGTGCTCAGTGCTCAGTGCTCTGGGTGCTCAGTACTCAGGGTGCTCAGTGCTCAGGGTGCTGGGTGCTCAGTGCTCAGGGTGCTGGGTACTCAGTGCTCAGTGCTCGGAGTGCTGGGTGCTCAGTCCTCAGTACACAGGGTGCTGGTTGCTCAGTGCTCGGGGTGCTGGATGCTCAGTACTCAGGGTCCTGGGTGCTCAGTGCTCAGGGTGCTGGGTGCTCAGTACTCAGGGTGCTGGGTGCTCAGTGCTCAGGGTGCTGGGTGCTCAGTACTCAGGGTGCTGGGTCCTCAGTGCTCAGGGTGCTGGGTGCTCAGTGCTCGGGGTGCTCAGTACTCAGGGTGCTGTGTGTTCAGTGCTCAGGGTACTGGGTGCTCAGTACTCAGGGTGCTCGGTGCTGAGTACTCAGGGTGCTGGGTGCTCAGTACTCCGGGTGCTGGGTGCTCAGTGCTCGGGGTGCTCGGTGCTCAGTGCTCAGGGTGCTGGGTGCTCAGTACTCAGGGTGCTCATTGCTCAGGGTGCTGGGTGCTCAGTACTCAGGTTGCTGGGTGCTCAGTACTCAGGGTGCTCAGTGCTCAGTACTCAGGGTGCTCAGTGCTCAGTACTCAAGGTGCTCAGTGCTCAGGGTGCTGGGTGCTCAGTGCTCAGGGTGCTGGGTGCTCAGTGCTCAGGGTGCTCGGTGCTCAGTGCTCAGGTTGCTGGGTGCTCAGTACTCAGGGTGCTGGGTGCTCAGTACTCAGGGTGCTCAGTGCTCAGTACTCAGGGTGCTCAGTGCTCAGTACTCAGGGTGCTCAGTGCTCAAGGTGCTGGGTGTTCAGTGCTCGGGGTGCTGGGTACTCAGACCTCAGGGTGCTGGGTGCTCAGTGCTCACGGTACTCTGTGCTCAGTGCTCAGGGTGCTGGGTGCTCAGTACTCAGGGTGCTGGGTGCTCAGTGCTCAGGGTGCTCGGTGCTTAGTACTCATGGTGCTCGGTGCTCGGGATGCTGGGTGCTCAGTGCTCGGGGTGCTGGGTGCTCATTAATCAGGGTGCTGGGTGCTCAGTACGCTGGGTGCTCAGTACTCAGGGTGCTGGGTGCTCAGTACTCAGGGTGCTCGGTGCTCAGTACTCAGGGTGCTCAGTGCTCAGGGTGCTGGGTGCTCAGTGCTCAGGGTGATCGGTGCTCAGTACTCAGGGTGCTCAGTACTCAGGGTGCTGGGTGCTCAAGGCTCGGGGTGCTGGGAGCTCAGTACACAGGGTGCTGGGTGCTCAGTGCTCGGGGTGCTGGGTGCTGAGTGCTCAGGGTGCTGGGTGCTCTGTACACGGGGTGCTCGGTGCTCAGTACTCAGGGTGCTGGGTGCTCAGTACTCAGGGTGCTGAGTTCTCAGTACTCAGGGTGCTCGCTGCTCAGTACTCAGGGTGCTGGGTGCTCAGTGCTCAGGGTGCTGGGTGCTCAGTACTCAGGGTGCTGGGTACTCAGTGCTCAGGGTGATCGGTGCTCAGTCCTCAGGGTGCTCAGTACTCAGGGTGCTGGGTGCTCAGTGCTCAGGTTGCTCAGTACTAAGGGTGCTGAGTGCTCAGTACTCAGGGTGCTGGGTGCTCAGTGCTCGGGTGCTGGGTGCTCAGTACTCAGGATGCTGGGTGGTCAGTGCTCAGGGTGCTGGGTGCTCAGTACTCAGGGTGCTGGGTGCTCAGTACTCAGGGTGCTCAGTGCTCGGGGAGCTCGGTGCTCAGTACTCAGGGTGCTGGGTGCTCAGTAGTCAGTGCTCGGGGTCCTGGGTGCTCAGCGCTCTGGGTGCTTAGTGCACAGTACTCAGGGTGCTGGGTGCTCAGTATTCAGGGTTCTCAGTGCTCGGGGTGCTGGGTGCTCAGTACTCAGGGTGCTTGGTGCACAATACTCAGGGTGCTGGGTGCTCAGTACTCTTGGTGCTGGGTGCTCAGTACTCGGGGTGCTGGGTGCTCATTACTCAATGTGCTGGGTGCTCAGTGCTCGGGGTGCTCGCTGCTCAGTACTCTTGGTGCTGGGTGCTCAGTACTCAGGGTGCTGGGTGCTCAGTGCTCGGGGTTCTCGGTGCTCAGTGCTCAGGATGCTCGGTGCTCAGTACATTCGGTGCTGGGTGCTCAGTACTCAGGGTGCTGGGTGCTCAGTGCCTGGGGTGCTCGGTGCTCAGTACTCAGGGTGCTGGGTGCTCAGTGCTCAGGATGCTGGGTGCTCAGTACTCAGGGTGCTCAGTACTCAGGACTCAGGGTGCTGGGTGCTCAGTGCTCAGGGTGCTGGGTGCTCAGTGCTCGGGGTGCTCGGTGCTCAGTACTCAGGGTGCTTGGTGCTCAGTACTCAGGGTGCTGGGTGCTCAGTACTCAGGGTGCTGGGTGCTCAGTGCTCAGGGTGCTGTGTGCTCAGTACTCAGGGTGCTGGATGCTCAGTACTCAGGGTGCTGGGTGCTCAGTGCTCAGGGTGCTGGGTGCTCAGTGCTCGGGGTGCTCGGTGCTCAGTGCTCGGGGTGCTGGGTGCTCAGTTCTCAGGGTGCTGGGTGCTCAGTACTCGGGGTGCTCGGTGCTCAGTACTCAGGGTGCTGGGTGCTAAGTACTCAGGGTGCTCGGTGCTCAGTACTCAGGGTGCTGGGTGCTCAGTGCTCATTTGCTGGGTGCTAAGTTCTCAGGGTGCTGGGTGCTCAGTACTCAGGGTGCTGGGTGCTCAGTGCTCAGGGTGCTGGCTGCTCAGTACTCAGGGTGCTGGGTGCTCAGCACTCAGGGTGCTCAGTACTCAGGGTGCTGGGTGCTCAGTGCTAGGGGTGCTGGGTGCTCAGTACTCAGGGTGCTCGGTGCTCAGTGCTCAGGTTGCTGGGTGCTCAGTACTCAGGGAGCTGGGTGCTCAGTACTCAGGGTGCTCAGTGCTCAGTACTCAGGGTGCTCCGTGCTCAGTACTCAGGGTGCTCAGTGCTCAAGGTGCTGGGTGTTCAGTGCTCGGGGTGCTGGGTTCTCAGTCCTCAGGGTGCTGGGTGCTCAGTACTCAGGGTGCTGGGTGCTCAGTGCTCGGGGTGCTCCGTGCTCAGTACTCAGGGTGCTGGGTGCTCAGTGCTCAGGGTGCTGGGTGCTCAGTGCTCAGGGTGCTCGGTGCTTAGTACTCATGGTGCTCGGTGCTCGGGGTGCTGGGTGCTCAGTGCTCGGTGTGCTGGGTGCTCAGTGCTCGGGGTGCTGGGTGCTGAGTGCTCAGTGTGCTGGGTGCTCAGTGCTCGGGGTGCTGGGTGCTCAGTGCTCAGGGTGCTCGGTGCTCAGTACTCAGGGTGCTGGGTGCTCAGTGCTCGGGGTGCTGGGTGCTCATTAATCAGGGTGCTGGGTGCTCAGTACGCTGGGTGCTCAGTACTCAGGGTGCTGGGTGTTCAGTGCTCGGGGTGCTGGGTGCTCATTAATCAGGGTGCTGGGTGCTCAGTACGCTGGGTGCTCAGTACTCAGGGTGCTGGGTGCTCAGTACTCAGGGTGCTCGGTGCTCAGTACTCAGGGTGCTGGGTGCTCAGTGCTCGGGGTGCTGGGTGCTCATTAATCAGGGTGCTGGGTGCTCAGTACTCAGGGTGCTCAGTGCTTGGGGTGCTGGGTGCTCAGTACTCAGGGTGCTCAGTGCTTGGGGTGCAGGGTGCTCAGTACTCAGGGTGCTGGTTGCTCAGTGCTCAGGGTGCTAGGTGCTGAGTACTCAGGGTGCTGGGTGCTCAGTGCTCGGGGTGCTGGGTGCTCAGTGCTCGGAGTGCTGGGTGCTCAGTGCTCAGGGTTCTGGGTGCTCAGTACTCGGGGTGCTGGGTGCTCAGTGCTCGCGGTGCTCGGTGCTCAGTGCTCGGGGTGCTGGGTGCTCAGTGCTCAGGGTGCTGGGTGCTCAGTACTCGGGGTGCTCGGTGCTCAGTACTCAGGGTACTGGGTGCTCAGTGTCCTCGGTGCTCAGTACTCAGGGTGCTCAGTACTCAGCTTGCTTTGTGCTCAGTGCTCAGAGTGCTGGGTGCTCAGTACTCAGGGTGCTCGGTGCTCAGTACTCAGGGTGCTCAGTGCTCAGTGCTCTGGGTGCTCAGTACTCAGGGTGCTCAGTGCTCAGGGTGCTGGGTGCTCAGTGCTCGGGGTGCTGGGTACTCAGTGCTCAGTGCTCGGGGTGCTGGGTGCTCAGTCCTCAGTACACAGGGTGCTGGTTGCTCAGTGCTCGGGGTGCTGGATGCTCAGTACTCAGGGTCCTGGGTGCTCAGTGCTCAGGGTGCTGGGTGCTCAGTACTCAGGGTGCTGGGTGCTCAGTGCTCAGGGTGCTGGGTGCTCAGTACTCAGGGTGCTGGGTCCTCAGAGCTCAGGGTGCTGGGTGCTCAGTGCTCGGGGTGCTCAGTACTCAGGGTGCTGTGTGTTCAGTGCTCAGGGTACTGGGTGCTCAGTACTCAGGGTGCTCGGTGCTGAGTACTCAGGGTGCTGGGTGCTCAGTACTCCGGGTGCTGGGTGCTCAGTGCTCGGGGTGCTCGGTGCTCAGTGCTCAGGGTGCTGGGTGCTCAGTACTCAGGGTGCTCATTGCTCAGGGTGCTGGGTGCTCAGTACTCAGGTTGCTGGGTGCTCAGTACTCAGGGTGCTCAGTGCTCAGTACTCAGGGTGCTCAGTGCTCAGTACTCAGGGTGCTCAGTGCTCAGGGTGCTGGGTGCTCAGTGCTCAGGGTGCTGGGTGCTCAGTGCTCAGGGTGCTCGGTGCTCAGTGCTCAGGTTGCTGGGTGCTCAGTACTCAGGGTGCTGGGTGCTCAGTACTCAGGGTGCTCAGTGCTCAGTACTCAGGGTGCTCAGTGCTCAGTACTCAGGGTGCTCAGTGCTCAAGGTGCTGGGTGTTCAGTGCTCGGGGTGCTGGGTACTCAGACCTCAGGGTGCTGGGTGCTCAGTGCTCACGGTACTCTGTGCTCAGTGCTCAGGGTGCTGGGTGCTCAGTACTCAGGGTGCTGGGTGCTCAGTGCTCAGGGTGCTCGGTGCTTAGTACTCATGGTGCTCGGTGCTCGGGATGCTGGGTGCTCAGTGCTCGGGGTGCTGGGTGCTCATTAATCAGGGTGCTGGGTGCTCAGTACGCTGGGTGCTCAGTACTCAGGGTGCTGGGTGCTCAGTACTCAGGGTGCTCGGTGCTCAGTACTCAGGGTGCTCAGTGCTCAGGGTGCTGGGTGCTCAGTGCTCAGGGTGATCGGTGCTCAGTACTCAGGGTGCTCAGTACTCAGGGTGCTGGGTGCTCAGGGCTCGGGGTGCTGGGAGCTCAGTACACAGGGTGCTGGGTGCTCAGTGCTCGGGGTGCTGGGTGCTGAGTGCTCAGGGTGCTGGGTGCTCTGTACTCGGGGTGCTCGGTGCTCAGTACTCAGGGTGCTGGGTGCTCAGTACTCAGGGTGCTGGGTGCTCAGTACTCAGGGTGCTCGCTGCTCAGTACTCAGGGTGCTGGGTGCTCAGTGCTCAGGGTGCTGGGTGCTCAGTACTCAGGGTGCTGGGTACTCAGTGCTCAGGGTGATCGGTGCTCAGTCCTCAGGGTGCTCAGTACTCAGGGTGCTGGGTGCTCAGTGCTCAGGTTGCTCAGTACTAAGGGTGCTGAGTGCTCAGTACTCAGGGTGCTGGGTGCTCAGTGCTCGGGTGCTGGGTGCTCAGTACTCAGGATGCTGGGTGGTCAGTGCTCAGGGTGCTGGGTGCTCAGTACTCAGGGTGCTGGGTGCTCAGTACTCAGGGTGCTCAGTGCTCGGGGAGCTCGGTGCTCAGTACTCAGGGTGCTGGGTGCTCAGTAGTCAGTGCTCGGGGTCCTGGGTGCTCAGCGCTCTGGGTGCTTAGTGCACAGTACTCAGGGTGCTGGGTGCTCAGTATTCAGGGTTCTCAGTGCTCGGGGTGCTGGGTGCTCAGTACTCAGGGTGCTTGGTGCACAATACTCAGGGTGCTGGGTGCTCAGTACTCTTGGTGCTGGGTGCTCAGTACTCGGGGTGCTGGGTGCTCATTACTCAATGTGCTGGGTGCTCAGTGCTCGGGGTGCTCGCTGCTCAGTACTCTTGGTGCTGGGTGCTCAGTACTCAGGGTGCTGGGTGCTCAGTGCTCGGGGTTCTCGGTGCTCAGTGCTCAGGATGCTCGGTGCTCAGTACATTTGGTGCTGGGTGCTCAGTACTCAGGGTGCTGGGTGCTCAGTGCCTGGGGTGCTCGGTGCTCAGTACTCAGGGTGCTGGGTGCTCAGTGCTCAGGATGCTGGGTGCTCAGTACTCAGGGTGCTCAGTACTCAGTACTCAGGGTGCTGGGTGCTCAGTGCTCAGGGTGCTGGGTGCTCAGTGCTCGGGGTGCTCGGTGCTCAGTACTCAGGGTGCTTGGTGCTCAGTACTCAGGGTGCTGGGTGCTCAGTACTCAGGGTGCTGGGTGCTCAGTGCTCAGGGTGCTGTGTGCTCAGTACTCAGGGTGCTGGATGCTCAGTACTCAGGGTGCTGGGTGCTCAGTGCTCAGGGTGCTTGGTGCTCAGTGCTCGGGGTGCTCGGTGCTCAGTGCTCGGGGTGCTGGGTGCTCAGTTCTCAGGGTGCTGGGTGCTCAGTACTCGGGGTGCTCGGTGCTCAGTACTCAGGGTGCTGGGTGCTCAGTACTCAGGGTGCTCGGTGCTCAGTACTCAGGGTGCTGGGTGCTCAGTGCTCATTTGCTGGGTGCTAAGTTCTCAGGGTGCTGGGTGCTCAGTACTCAGGGTGCTGGTTGCTCAGTGCTCAGGGTGCTGGCTGCTCAGTACTCAGGGTGCTGGGTGCTCAGCACTCAGGGTGCTCAGTACTCAGGGTGCTGGATGCTCAGTGCTAGGGGTGCTGGGTGCTCAGTACTCAGGGTGCTCAGTACTCAGGGTGCTGTGTGCTCAGTGCTCGGGGTGCTGGATGCTCAGTGCTCAGGGTGATCGGTGCTCAGTACTCAGGATGCTGGGTGCTCAGTACTCAGGGTGCTGGGTGCTCAGTCCTCAGGGTGCTCAGTGCTCAGTCAGGGTGCTCGATGCTCAGTACTAAGGGTGCTCAGTGCTCAGTACTCAGGTTGCTCAGTGCTCAGTGCTCGGGGTGCTGGGTGCTCAGTACTCAGGGTGCTGGGTGCTCAGGACTCAGGGTGCTGGGTGCTCAGTGCTCAGTACTCAGCGTGCTGGGTGCTCAGTGCTCGGGGTGCTGGGTCCTCAGTGCTCAGGGTGCTGGGTGCTCAGTACTCAGTGTGCTGGGTGCTCAGTGCTCGGGGTGCTGGGTCCTCAGTGCTCAGGGTGCTCAATGCTCAGTGCTCGGGGTGCTGGGTGCTCAGTGCTCGGGGTGCTGGGTGCTCAGTGCTCAGGGTGCTGGTTGCTCAGTACTCAGTGTGCTCAGTGCTCAGGGTGCTGGGTGCTCAGTGCTCAGGGTGCTGGGTGCTCAGTGCTCGGGGTGCTCGGTGCTCAGTACTCAGGGTGCTTGGTGCTCAGTACTCAGGGTGCTGGGTGCTCAGTACTCAGGGTGCTGGGTGCTCAGTGCTCAGGGTGCTGTGTGCTCAGTACTCAGGGTGCTGGATGCTCAGTACTCAGGGTGCTGGGTGCTCAGTGCTCAGGGTGCTGGGTGCTCAGTGCTCGGGGTGCTCGGTGCTCAGTGCTCGGGGTGCTGGGTGCTCAGTTCTCAGGGTGCTGGGTGCTCAGTACTCGGGGTGCTCGGTGCTCAGTACTCAGGGTGCTGGGTGCTCAGTACTCAGGGTGCTCGGTACTCAGTACTCAGGGTGCTGGGTGCTCAGTGCTCATTTGCTGGGTGCTAAGTTCTCAGGGTGCTGGGTGCTCAGTACTCAGGGTGCTGGGTGCTCAGTGCTCAGGGTGCTGGCTGCTCAGTACTCAGGGTGCTGGGTGCTCAGCACTCAGGGTGCTCAGTACTCAGGGTGCTGGGTGCTCAGTGCTAGGGGTGCTGGGTGCTCAGTACTCAGGGTGCTCAGTACTCAGGGTGCTGTGTGCTCAGTGCTCGGGGTGCTGGTTGCTCAGTGCTCAGGGTGATCGGTGCTCAGTACTCAGGATGCTGGGTGCTCAGTACTCAGGGTGCTGGGTGCTCAGTCCTCAGGGTGCTCAGTGCTCAGTCAGGGTGCTCGATGCTCAGTACTAAGGGTGCTCAGTGCTCAGTACTCAGGTTGCTCAGTGCTCAGTGCTCGGGGTGCTGGGTGCTCAGTACTCAGGGTGCTGGGTGCTCAGGACTCAGGGTGCTGGGTGCTCAGTGCTCAGTACTCAGCGTGCTGGGTGCTCAGTGCTCGGGGTGCTGGGTCCTCAGTGCTCAGGGTGCTGGGTGCTCAGTACTCAGTGTGCTGGGTGCTCAGTGCTCGGGGTGCTGGGTCCTCAGTGCTCAGGGTGCTCAATGCTCAGTGCTCGGGGTGCTGTGTGCTCAGTGCTCGGGGTGCTGGGTGCTCAGTGCTCAGGGTGCTGGTTGCTCAGTACTCAGTGTGCTCAGTGCTCAGGGTGCTGGGTGCTCAGAACTCAGGGTGCTGGGTGCTCAGTACTCAGGGTGCTGGGTGCTCAGTACTCAGGGTGCTTGGTGCTCAGTACTCAGGGTGCTGGGTGCTCAGTGCTCAGGGTGCTCGGTGCTCAGTACTCATGGTGCTGGGTGATCATTCTCGGGGTGCTGGGTGCTCAGTACTCAGGTTGCTCAGTACTCTGGGTGCACGGGGCTCAGTACTCATGGTGCTGGGTGATCAGTACTCAGGGTGCTCGGTGCTCAGTTCTCAGGGTGCTCGGTGCTCAGTGTTTGGGGTGCTGGGTGCTCAGTACTCAGGGTGCTGGGTGCTCAGTGCTCAGGCTGCTGGCTGCTCAGTGCTCAGGGTGCTGGGTGCTCAGTACTCAGTGCTCAGGATGCTGGATGCTCATTGCTCAGGGTGCTGGGTGCTCAGTGCTCAGGGTGCTCAGTGCTCAGTACACAGGGTGCTGGGTGCTCAGTACTCAGGGTGCTGGGTGCTCAATGCTCGGGGTACCCGGTGCTCAGTGCTCGGGGTGCTAGGTGCTCAGTACTCAGGGTGCTGAGTGCTCAGTGCTCAGGGTGCTGGGTGCTCAGTGCTCAGGGTGCTGGGTGCTCAGTGCTCGGGGAGCTCGGTGCTCAGAACTCAGGGTGCTGGGTGCTCAGTACTCAGGGTGCTCAGTACTCAGTACTCAGGGTGCTGGGTGCTCAGTGCATGGGGTGCTGTGTGCTCAGTGCTCAGGGAGCTGGGTGCTCAGTGCTCGGGCTGCTGGGTGCTCAGTACTCGGGGTGCTCGGTGCTCAGTACTCAGGGTGCTGGGTGCTCAGTAATCAGGGTGCTGGGTGTTCAGTACTCAGGGTGCTGGGTGCTCAGTACTCAAGGTGCTGGGTGCTCAGTATTCCGGGTGCTGGGTGCTCAGTACTCAGGGTGCTGTGTGCTCAGTACTCAGGGTGCTTGGTGCTCATTACTCAGGGTGCTGGGTGCTCAGTGCTCAGGATGCTGGGTGCTCAGTGCTCGGGGTGCTCGGTGCTCTGTACTCAGGGTGCTGGGTGCTCAGTGCTCGGGGTGCTGGGTGCTCAGTGCTCAGGGTGCAGGCTGCTCAGTACTCTGGGTGCTCGGTGCTCAGTACTCAGGGTGCTGGGTGCTCAGTACTCAGGGTGCTGTGTGCTCAGTACTCAGGGTGCTCGGTGCTCAGTAATCAGTGTGCTGGGTGCTCAGTGCTCAGGTGCTGGGTGCTAAGTACTCAGGGTGCTGGGTGCTCAGTACTCAGGGTGCTGGGTGCTCAGTGCTCAGGGTTCTGGGTGCTCAGTACTCAGGGTGCTGGGTGCTCAGCACTCAGGGTGCTCAGTACTCCGGGTGCTGTGTGCTCAGTGCTCGGGGTCCTGGATGCTCAGTCCTCAGGGTGATCGGTGCTCAGTACTCAGGATGCTGGGTGCTCAGTACTCAGGGTGCTGGGTGCTCAGTACTCAGGGTGCTGGGTGCTCAGTCCTCAGGGTGCTCAGTGCTCAGGGTGCTGGGTGCTCAGTGCTCGGGGTGCTCGGTGCTCAGTACTCAGGGTGCTGAGTGCTCAGTACTCAGGGTGCTGGGTGCTCAGTACTCAGGCTGCTGTGTGCTCAGTGCTCAGGGTGTTGGGTGCTCAGTGCTCAGCGTGCTCAGTGCTCAGAACTAAGGGTGCTGGGTGCTCAGTGCTCAGGGTGCTGGGTGCTCAGTACTCAGGGTGCTCGGTGCTCAGTACTAAGGGTGCTCAGTGCTCAGTACTCAGGCTGCTCAGTGCTCAGTGCTCGGGGTGCTCGGTGCTCAGTTCTCAGGGTGCTGGGTGCTCAGTACTCAGGGTGCTGGGTGCTCAGTGCTCAGTACTCAGCGTGCTGGGTGCTCAGTGCTCGGGGTGCTAGGTCTTCAGTGCTCAGGGTGCTCAGTGCTCAGTGCTCGGGGTGCTGGGTGCTCAGTGCTCGGGGTGCTGTGTGCTCCTTGCTCAGGGTGCTGGTTGCTCAGTACTCAGTGTGCTCAGTTCTCAGGGTGCTGGGTGCTCAGAACTCAGGGTGCTGGGTGCTCAGTACTCAGGGTGCTGGGAGCTCAGTACTCAGGGTGCTTGGTGCTCAGTACTCAGGGTGCTGGGTGCTCAGTGCTCAGGGTGCTCGGTGCTCAGTACTCATGGTGCTGGGTGCTCATTCTCGGGGTGCTGGGTGCTCAGTACTCAGGTTGCTCAGTACTCTGGGTACCCGGGGCTCAGTACTCATGGTGCTGGGTGCTCAGTACTCAGGGTGCTTGGTGCTCAGTTCTCAGGGTGCTCGGTGCTCAGTGTATGGGGTGCTGGGTGCTCAGTACTCAGGGTGCTGTGTGCTCAGTGCTCATGGTGCTGGCTGCTCAGTTCTCAGGATGCTGGGTGCTCAGTACTCAGTGCTCAGGATGCTGGGTGCTCATTGCTCAGTGTGCTGGGTGCTCAGTGCTCAGGGTGTTCAGTGCTCAGTGCTCAGTACTCAGGGTGCTGGGTGCTCAGTACTCAGTGTGCTGGGTGCTCAGTGCTCGGGTTACCCGGTGCTCAGTGCTCGGGGTGCTCGGTGCTCAGTACTCAGGGTGCTGAGTGCTCATTGCTCAGGGTGCTGGGTGCTCAGTGCTCAGGGTGCTAGGTGCTCAGTGCTCAGCGTGCTTGATGCTCAGTACTCAGGGTGCTGGGTGCTCAGTGCTCAGGGTGCTGGGTTCTCAGTGCTCAAAGTGCTGGGTGCTCAGTACTCAGGGTGCTGGGTGCTCAGTACTCAGGGTGCTGGGTGCTCAGTACTCGGGGTGCTGGGTGCTCAGTGCTCAGCGTGCTGGGTGCTCAGTACTCAGGGTGCTCGGTGCTCAGTGCTTGGGGTGCTGGGTGCTCAGTACTCAGGGTGCTGGGTGCTCAGTGCTCAGGGTTCTGGGTGCTCAGTGCTCAGGGTGCTGGGAGCTCAGTACTCAGTGCTCAGTTTGCTGGGTGCTCAGTGCTCGGGCTGCAGGGTGCTCAGTGCTCAGGGTGCTGGGTGCTCAGTACTCAGGGTGCTGGGTGCTCAGTACTCAGGGTGCTGGGTGCACAGTGCTAGGGGTGCTGGGTGCTCAGTGCTCGGGGTCTGGGTGCTCAGTACTCAGGGTGCTGGGTGCTCAGTACTCAGGGTGCTGGGTGCTCAGTGCTCAGGTTTGCTGGGTGCTCAGTGCTCGGGGTCTGGGTGCTCAGTTCTCTGGGTGCTGGGTGCTCAGTGCTCAGGGTGCTGGGTGCTCAGTGCTCTGGGTGCTGGGTGCTCAGTGATCGGGGTGATGGGTGCTGAGTGCTCAGGGTGCTGGGTGCTCAGTGCTCGGGGTGCTCGGTGCTCAGTGCTCAGGGTCCTGGGTGCTCAGTACTCAGGGTGCTGGGTGCTTAGTACTCAGGGTGCTCAGTGCTCAGTACACAGGGTGCTGGGTGCTCAGTGCTCGGGGTGCTGGGTGCTCAGTGCTCAGTACTCAGGGTGTTGGGTGCTCAGTGCTCAGGGTGCTGGGTGCTCAGTACTCAGCGTGCTGGGTGCTCAGTACTCAGGGTGCTGGGTGCTCAGTGCTCAGGGTGCTGGGTGCTCAGTGCTCAGGTGCTGGGTGCTAAGTACTCAGTGTGCTGGGTGCTCAGTACTCAGGGTGCTGGGTGCTCAGCACTCAGGGTGCTCAGTACTCAGGGTGCTGGGTGCTCAGTGCTCGGGGTGCTGGGTGCTCAGTACTCAGGGTGCTCAGTACTCGGGGTGCTGGGTGCTCAGTGCTCGGGGTGCTGGATGCTCAGTGCTCAGGGTGATCTGTGCTCAGTACTCAGGATGCTGGGTGCTCAGTACTCAGGGTGCTGGGTGCTCAGTACTCAGGGTGCTGGGTGCTCAGTCCTCAGGGTGCTCAGTGCTCAGTACTCAGGGTGCTCAGTGCTCAGTACTCAGGGTGCTCAGTGCTCAAGGTGCTGGGTGTTCAGTGCTCGGGGTGCTGGGTACTCAGACCTCAGGGTGCTGGGTGCTCAGTGCTCACGGTACTCTGTGCTCAGTGCTCAGGGTGCTGGGTGCTCAGTACTCAGGGTGCTGGGTGCTCAGTGCTCAGGGTGCTCGGTGCTTAGTACTCATGGTGCTCGGTGCTCGGGATGCTGGGTGCTCAGTGCTCGGGGTGCTGGGTGCTCATTAATCAGGGTGCTGGGTGCTCAGTACGCTGGGTGCTCAGTACTCAGGGTGCTGGGTGCTCAGTACTCAGGGTGCTCGGTGCTCAGTACTCAGGGTGCTCAGTGCTCAGGGTGCTGGGTGCTCAGTGCTCAGGGTGATCGGTGCTCAGTACTCAGGGTGCTCAGTACTCAGGGTGCTGGGTGCTCAGGGCTCGGGGTGCTGGGAGCTCAGTACACAGGGTGCTGGGTGCTCAGTGCTCGGGGTGCTGGGTGCTGAGTGCTCAGGGTGCTGGGTGCTCTGTACTCGGGGTGCTCGGTGCTCAGTACTCAGGGTGCTGGGTGCTCAGTACTCAGGGTGCTGGGTGCTCAGTGCTCAGGGTGCTGGGTGCTCAGTACTCAGGGTGCTGGGTACTCAGTGCTCAGGGTGATCGGTGCTCAGTCCTCAGGGTGCTCAGTACTCAGGGTGCTGGGTGCTCAGTGCTCAGGTTGCTCAGTACTAAGGGTGCTGAGTGCTCAGTACTCAGGGTGCTGGGTGCTCAGTGCTCGGGTGCTGGGTGCTCAGTACTCAGGATGCTGGGTGGTCAGTGCTCAGGGTGCTGGGTGCTCAGTACTCAGGGTGCTGGGTGCTCAGTACTCAGGGTGCTCAGTGCTCGGGGAGCTCGGTGCTCAGTACTCAGGGTGCTGGGTGCTCAGTAGTCAGTGCTCGGGGTCCTGGGTGCTCAGCGCTCTGGGTGCTTAGTGCACAGTACTCAGGGTGCTGGGTGCTCAGTATTCAGGGTTCTCAGTGCTCGGGGTGCTGGGTGCTCAGTACTCAGGGTGCTTGGTGCACAATACTCAGGGTGCTGGGTGCTCAGTACTCTTGGTGCTGGGTGCTCAGTACTCGGGGTGCTGGGTGCTCATTACTCAATGTGCTGGGTGCTCAGTGCTCGGGGTGCTCGCTGCTCAGTACTCTTGGTGCTGGGTGCTCAGTACTCAGGGTGCTGGGTGCTCAGTGCTCGGGGTTCTCGGTGCTCAGTGCTCAGGATGCTCGGTGCTCAGTACATTTGGTGCTGGGTGCTCAGTACTCAGGGTGCTGGGTGCTCAGTGCCTGGGGTGCTCGGTGCTCAGTACTCAGGGTGCTGGGTGCTCAGTGCTCAGGATGCTGGGTGCTCAGTACTCAGGGTGCTCAGTACTCAGTACTCAGGGTGCTGGGTGCTCAGTGCTCAGGGTGCTGGGTGCTCAGTGCTCGGGGTGCTCGGTGCTCAGTACTCAGGGTGCTTGGTGCTCAGTACTCAGGGTGCTGGGTGCTCAGTACTCAGGGTGCTGGGTGCTCAGTGCTCAGGGTGCTGTGTGCTCAGTACTCAGGGTGCTGGATGCTCAGTACTCAGGGTGCTGGGTGCTCAGTGCTCAGGGTGCTGGGTGCTCAGTGCTCGGGGTGCTCGGTGCTCAGTGCTCGGGGTGCTGGGTGCTCAGTTCTCAGGGTGCTGGGTGCTCAGTACTCGGGGTGCTCGGTGCTCAGTACTCAGGGTGCTGGGTGCTCAGTACTCAGGGTGCTCGGTGCTCAGTACTCAGGGTGCTGGGTGCTCAGTGCTCATTTGCTGGGTGCTAAGTTCTCAGGGTGCTGGGTGCTCAGTACTCAGGGTGCTGGGTGCTCAGTGCTCAGGGTGCTGGCTGCTCAGTACTCAGGGTGCTGGGTGCTCAGCACTCAGGGTGCTCAGTACTCAGGGTGCTGGATGCTCAGTGCTAGGGGTGCTGGGTGCTCAGTACTCAGGGTGCTCAGTACTCAGGGTGCTGTGTGCTCAGTGCTCGGGGTGCTGGATGCTCAGTGCTCAGGGTGATCGGTGCTCAGTACTCAGGATGCTGGGTGCTCAGTACTCAGGGTGCTGGGTGCTCAGTCCTCAGGGTGCTCAGTGCTCAGTCAGGGTGCTCGATGCTCAGTACTAAGGGTGCTCAGTGCTCAGTACTCAGGTTGCTCAGTGCTCAGTGCTCGGGGTGCTGGGTGCTCAGTACTCAGGGTGCTGGGTGCTCAGGACTCAGGGTGCTGGGTGCTCAGTGCTCAGTACTCAGCGTGCTGGGTGCTCAGTGCTCGGGGTGCTGGGTCCTCAGTGCTCAGGGTGCTGGGTGCTCAGTACTCAGTGTGCTGGGTGCTCAGTGCTCGGGGTGCTGGGTCCTCAGTGCTCAGGGTGCTCAATGCTCAGTGCTCGGGGTGCTGGGTGCTCAGTGCTCGGGGTGCTGGGTGCTCAGTGCTCAGGGTGCTGGTTGCTCAGTACTCAGTGTGCTCAGTGCTCAGGGTGCTGGGTGCTCAGTGCTCAGGGTGCTGGGTGCTCAGTGCTCGGGGTGCTCGGTGCTCAGTACTCAGGGTGCTTGGTGCTCAGTACTCAGGGTGCTGGGTGCTCAGTACTCAGGGTGCTGGGTGCTCAGTGCTCAGGGTGCTGTGTGCTCAGTACTCAGGGTGCTGGATGCTCAGTACTCAGGGTGCTGGGTGCTCAGTGCTCAGGGTGCTGGGTGCTCAGTGCTCGGGGTGCTCGGTGCTCAGTGCTCGGGGTGCTGGGTGCTCAGTTCTCAGGGTGCTGGGTGCTCAGTACTCGGGGTGCTCGGTGCTCAGTACTCAGGGTGCTGGGTGCTCAGTACTCAGGGTGCTCGGTACTCAGTACTCAGGGTGCTGGGTGCTCAGTGCTCATTTGCTGGGTGCTAAGTTCTCAGGGTGCTGGGTGCTCAGTACTCAGGGTGCTGGGTGCTCAGTGCTCAGGGTGCTGGCTGCTCAGTACTCAGGGTGCTGGGTGCTCAGCACTCAGGGTGCTCAGTACTCAGGGTGCTGGGTGCTCAGTGCTAGGGGTGCTGGGTGCTCAGTACTCAGGGTGCTCAGTACTCAGGGTGCTGTGTGCTCAGTGCTCGGGGTGCTGGTTGCTCAGTGCTCAGGGTGATCGGTGCTCAGTACTCAGGATGCTGGGTGCTCAGTACTCAGGGTGCTGGGTGCTCAGTCCTCAGGGTGCTCAGTGCTCAGTCAGGGTGCTCGATGCTCAGTACTAAGGGTGCTCAGTGCTCAGTACTCAGGTTGCTCAGTGCTCAGTGCTCGGGGTGCTGGGTGCTCAGTACTCAGGGTGCTGGGTGCTCAGGACTCAGGGTGCTGGGTGCTCAGTGCTCAGTACTCAGCGTGCTGGGTGCTCAGTGCTCGGGGTGCTGGGTCCTCAGTGCTCAGGGTGCTGGGTGCTCAGTACTCAGTGTGCTGGGTGCTCAGTGCTCGGGGTGCTGGGTCCTCAGTGCTCAGGGTGCTCAATGCTCAGTGCTCGGGGTGCTGTGTGCTCAGTGCTCGGGGTGCTGGGTGCTCAGTGCTCAGGGTGCTGGTTGCTCAGTACTCAGTGTGCTCAGTGCTCAGGGTGCTGGGTGCTCAGAACTCAGGGTGCTGGGTGCTCAGTACTCAGGGTGCTGGGTGCTCAGTACTCAGGGTGCTTGGTGCTCAGTACTCAGGGTGCTGGGTGCTCAGTGCTCAGGGTGCTCGGTGCTCAGTACTCATGGTGCTGGGTGATCATTCTCGGGGTGCTGGGTGCTCAGTACTCAGGTTGCTCAGTACTCTGGGTGCACGGGGCTCAGTACTCATGGTGCTGGGTGATCAGTACTCAGGGTGCTCGGTGCTCAGTTCTCAGGGTGCTCGGTGCTCAGTGTTTGGGGTGCTGGGTGCTCAGTACTCAGGGTGCTGGGTGCTCAGTGCTCAGGCTGCTGGCTGCTCAGTGCTCAGGGTGCTGGGTGCTCAGTACTCAGTGCTCAGGATGCTGGATGCTCATTGCTCAGGGTGCTGGGTGCTCAGTGCTCAGGGTGCTCAGTGCTCAGTACACAGGGTGCTGGGTGCTCAGTACTCAGGGTGCTGGGTGCTCAATGCTCGGGGTACCCGGTGCTCAGTGCTCGGGGTGCTAGGTGCTCAGTACTCAGGGTGCTGAGTGCTCAGTGCTCAGGGTGCTGGGTGCTCAGTGCTCAGGGTGCTGGGTGCTCAGTGCTCGGGGAGCTCGGTGCTCAGAACTCAGGGTGCTGGGTGCTCAGTACTCAGGGTGCTCAGTACTCAGTACTCAGGGTGCTGGGTGCTCAGTGCATGGGGTGCTGTGTGCTCAGTGCTCAGGGAGCTGGGTGCTCAGTGCTCGGGCTGCTGGGTGCTCAGTACTCGGGGTGCTCGGTGCTCAGTACTCAGGGTGCTGGGTGCTCAGTAATCAGGGTGCTGGGTGTTCAGTACTCAGGGTGCTGGGTGCTCAGTACTCAAGGTGCTGGGTGCTCAGTATTCCGGGTGCTGGGTGCTCAGTACTCAGGGTGCTGTGTGCTCAGTACTCAGGGTGCTTGGTGCTCATTACTCAGGGTGCTGGGTGCTCAGTGCTCAGGATGCTGGGTGCTCAGTGCTCGGGGTGCTCGGTGCTCTGTACTCAGGGTGCTGGGTGCTCAGTGCTCGGGGTGCTGGGTGCTCAGTGCTCAGGGTGCAGGCTGCTCAGTACTCTGGGTGCTCGGTGCTCAGTACTCAGGGTGCTGGGTGCTCAGTACTCAGGGTGCTGTGTGCTCAGTACTCAGGGTGCTCGGTGCTCAGTAATCAGTGTGCTGGGTGCTCAGTGCTCAGGTGCTGGGTGCTAAGTACTCAGGGTGCTGGGTGCTCAGTACTCAGGGTGCTGGGTGCTCAGTGCTCAGGGTTCTGGGTGCTCAGTACTCAGGGTGCTGGGTGCTCAGCACTCAGGGTGCTCAGTACTCCGGGTGCTGTGTGCTCAGTGCTCGGGGTCCTGGATGCTCAGTCCTCAGGGTGATCGGTGCTCAGTACTCAGGATGCTGGGTGCTCAGTACTCAGGGTGCTGGGTGCTCAGTACTCAGGGTGCTGGGTGCTCAGTCCTCAGGGTGCTCAGTGCTCAGGGTGCTGGGTGCTCAGTGCTCGGGGTGCTCGGTGCTCAGTACTCAGGGTGCTGAGTGCTCAGTACTCAGGGTGCTGGGTGCTCAGTACTCAGGCTGCTGTGTGCTCAGTGCTCAGGGTGTTGGGTGCTCAGTGCTCAGCGTGCTCAGTGCTCAGAACTAAGGGTGCTGGGTGCTCAGTGCTCAGGGTGCTGGGTGCTCAGTACTCAGGGTGCTCGGTGCTCAGTACTAAGGGTGCTCAGTGCTCAGTACTCAGGCTGCTCAGTGCTCAGTGCTCGGGGTGCTCGGTGCTCAGTTCTCAGGGTGCTGGGTGCTCAGTACTCAGGGTGCTGGGTGCTCAGTGCTCAGTACTCAGCGTGCTGGGTGCTCAGTGCTCGGGGTGCTAGGTCTTCAGTGCTCAGGGTGCTCAGTGCTCAGTGCTCGGGGTGCTGGGTGCTCAGTGCTCGGGGTGCTGTGTGCTCCTTGCTCAGGGTGCTGGTTGCTCAGTACTCAGTGTGCTCAGTTCTCAGGGTGCTGGGTGCTCAGAACTCAGGGTGCTGGGTGCTCAGTACTCAGGGTGCTGGGAGCTCAGTACTCAGGGTGCTTGGTGCTCAGTACTCAGGGTGCTGGGTGCTCAGTGCTCAGGGTGCTCGGTGCTCAGTACTCATGGTGCTGGGTGCTCATTCTCGGGGTGCTGGGTGCTCAGTACTCAGGTTGCTCAGTACTCTGGGTACCCGGGGCTCAGTACTCATGGTGCTGGGTGCTCAGTACTCAGGGTGCTTGGTGCTCAGTTCTCAGGGTGCTCGGTGCTCAGTGTATGGGGTGCTGGGTGCTCAGTACTCAGGGTGCTGTGTGCTCAGTGCTCATGGTGCTGGCTGCTCAGTTCTCAGGATGCTGGGTGCTCAGTACTCAGTGCTCAGGATGCTGGGTGCTCATTGCTCAGTGTGCTGGGTGCTCAGTGCTCAGGGTGTTCAGTGCTCAGTGCTCAGTACTCAGGGTGCTGGGTGCTCAGTACTCAGTGTGCTGGGTGCTCAGTGCTCGGGTTACCCGGTGCTCAGTGCTCGGGGTGCTCGGTGCTCAGTACTCAGGGTGCTGAGTGCTCATTGCTCAGGGTGCTGGGTGCTCAGTGCTCAGGGTGCTAGGTGCTCAGTGCTCAGCGTGCTTGATGCTCAGTACTCAGGGTGCTGGGTGCTCAGTGCTCAGGGTGCTGGGTTCTCAGTGCTCAAAGTGCTGGGTGCTCAGTACTCAGGGTGCTGGGTGCTCAGTACTCAGGGTGCTGGGTGCTCAGTACTCGGGGTGCTGGGTGCTCAGTGCTCAGCGTGCTGGGTGCTCAGTACTCAGGGTGCTCGGTGCTCAGTGCTTGGGGTGCTGGGTGCTCAGTACTCAGGGTGCTGGGTGCTCAGTGCTCAGGGTTCTGGGTGCTCAGTGCTCAGGGTGCTGGGAGCTCAGTACTCAGTGCTCAGTTTGCTGGGTGCTCAGTGCTCGGGCTGCAGGGTGCTCAGTGCTCAGGGTGCTGGGTGCTCAGTACTCAGGGTGCTGGGTGCTCAGTACTCAGGGTGCTGGGTGCACAGTGCTAGGGGTGCTGGGTGCTCAGTGCTCGGGGTCTGGGTGCTCAGTACTCAGGGTGCTGGGTGCTCAGTACTCAGGGTGCTGGGTGCTCAGTGCTCAGGTTTGCTGGGTGCTCAGTGCTCGGGGTCTGGGTGCTCAGTTCTCTGGGTGCTGGGTGCTCAGTGCTCAGGGTGCTGGGTGCTCAGTGCTCTGGGTGCTGGGTGCTCAGTGATCGGGGTGATGGGTGCTGAGTGCTCAGGGTGCTGGGTGCTCAGTGCTCGGGGTGCTCGGTGCTCAGTGCTCAGGGTCCTGGGTGCTCAGTACTCAGGGTGCTGGGTGCTTAGTACTCAGGGTGCTCAGTGCTCAGTACACAGGGTGCTGGGTGCTCAGTGCTCGGGGTGCTGGGTGCTCAGTGCTCAGTACTCAGGGTGTTGGGTGCTCAGTGCTCAGGGTGCTGGGTGCTCAGTACTCAGCGTGCTGGGTGCTCAGTACTCAGGGTGCTGGGTGCTCAGTGCTCAGGGTGCTGGGTGCTCAGTGCTCAGGTGCTGGGTGCTAAGTACTCAGTGTGCTGGGTGCTCAGTACTCAGGGTGCTGGGTGCTCAGCACTCAGGGTGCTCAGTACTCAGGGTGCTGGGTGCTCAGTGCTCGGGGTGCTGGGTGCTCAGTACTCAGGGTGCTCAGTACTCGGGGTGCTGGGTGCTCAGTGCTCGGGGTGCTGGATGCTCAGTGCTCAGGGTGATCTGTGCTCAGTACTCAGGATGCTGGGTGCTCAGTACTCAGGGTGCTGGGTGCTCAGTACTCAGGGTGCTGGGTGCTCAGTCCTCAGGGTGCTCAGTGCTCAGGGTGCTGGGTGCTCAGTGCTCGGGGTGCTCGGTGCTCAGTACTCAGGGTGCTGAGTGCTCAGTACTCAGGGTGCTGGGTGCTCAGTACTCAGGGTGCTGGGTGCTCAGTGCTCGGGGTGTTGGGTGCTCCGTGCTCAGGGTGCTCATTGCTCAGTACTCAGGGTTCTGGGTGCTCAGTACTCAGGGTGCTGGGTGCTCAGTGCTCGGGGTGCTGGGTGCTCAGTACTCAGTGTGCTGGGTGCTCAGTGCTCGGGGTGCTCGGTGCTCAGTACTCAAGGTGCTGGGTGCTCAGTGCTCGGGGTGCTGGGTGCTCAGTGCTCGGGGTGCTGGGTGCTCAGTACTCCGGGTGCTCGGTGCTCAGTACTCAGGGTACTGGGTGCTCAGGGTCCTCGGTGCTCAGCACTCAGGGTGCTCAGTACTCAGCTTGCTTTGTGCTCAGTGCTCAGAGTGCTGGGTGCTCAGTACTCAGGTTGCTCGGTGCTCAGTACTCAGGGTGCTCAGTGCTCAGTGCTCTGGGTGCTCAGTACTCAGGGTGCTCAGTGCTCAGGGTGCTGGGTGCTCAGTGCTCGGGGTGCTGGGTACTCAGTGCTCAGTGCTTGGGGTGCTGGGTGCTCAGTCCTCAGTACACAGGGTGCTGGGTGCTCAGTGCTCGGGGTGCTGGATGCTCAGTACTCAGGGTCCTGGGTGCTCAGTGCTCAGGGTGCTGGGTGCTCAGTACTCAGGGTGCTGGGTGCTCAGTGCTCAGGGTGCTGGGTGCTCAGTACTCAGGGTGCTGGGTCCTCAGTGCTCAGGGTGCTGGGTGGTCAGTGCTCGGGGTGCTCAGTACTCAGGGTGCTGTGTGTTCAGTGCTCAGGGTACTGGGTGCTCAGTACTCAGGGTGCTCAGTGCTGAGTACTCAGGGTGCTGGGTGCTCAGTACTCCGGGTGCTGGGTGCTCAGTGCTCGGGGTGCTCGCTGCTCAGTGCTCAGGGTGCTGGGTGCTCAGTACTCAGGGTGCTCATTGCTCAGGGTGCTGGGTGCTCAGTACTCAGGATGCTGGGTGCTCAGTACTCAGGGTGCTCAGTGCTCAGTACTCAGGGTGCTCAGTGCTCAGTACTCAGGGTGCTCAGTGCTCAGGGTGCTGGGTGCTCAGTGCTCGGGGTGCTGGGTGCTCAGTGCACAGGGGGCTGTGTGCTCAGTACTCAGGGTGCTCAGTACTCAGGGTGCTGGGTGCTCACTGCTCAGGGTGCTGGGTGCTCAGTGCTCAGGGTGCTGGGTGCTCAGTGCTCAGGGTGCTCGGTGCTCAGTGCTCAGGTTGCTGGGTGCTCAGTACTCAGGGTGCTGGGTGCTCAGTACTCAGGGTGCTCAGTGCTCAGTACTCAGGGTGCTCAGTGCTCAGTACTCAGGGTGCTCAGTGCTCAAGGTGCTGGGTGCTCAGTGCTCCGTGTGCTGGGTACTCAGTCCTCAGGGTGCTGGGTGCTCAGTGCTCATGGTACTCGGTGCTCAGTGCTCAGGGTGCTGGGTGCTCAGTACTCAGGGTGCTGGGTGCTCAGTGCTCGGGGTGCTGGGTGCTCAGTACTCAGGGTGCTGGGTGCTCAGTGCTCAGGGTGCTGGGTGCTCAGTGCTCAGGGTGCTCGGTGCTTAGTACTCATGGTGCTCGGTGCTCGGGGTGCTGGGTGCTCAGTGCTCGGTGTGCTGGGTGCTCAGTGCTCGGGGTGCTGGGTGCTGAGTGCTCAGTGTGCTGGGTGCTCAGTGCTCGGGGTGCTGGGTGCTCAGTGCTCGGGGTGCTGGGTGCTCAGTACTCGGGTTGCTCGGTGCTCAGTACTCAGGGTGCTGGGTGCTCAGTGCTCAGGGTGCTGGGTGCTCATTACTCAGGGTGCTCGGTGCTCAGTACTCAGGGTGCTGGGTGTTCAGTGCTCGGGGTGCTGGGTGCTCATTAATCAGGGTGCTGGGTGCTCAGTACGCTGGGTGCTCAGTACTCAGGGTGCTGGGTGCTCAGTACTCAGGGTGCTCGGTGCTCAGTACTCAGGGTGCTGGGTGCTCAGTGCTCGGGGTGCTGGGTGCTCATTAATCAGGGTGCTGGGTGCTCAGTACTCAGGGTGCTCAGTGCTTGGGGTGCTGGGTGCTCAGTGCTCAGGGTTCTGGGTGCTCAGTGCTCAGGGTGCTGGGAGCTCAGTACTCAGTGCTCAGTTTGCTGGGTGCTCAGTGCTCTCGCTGCAGGGTGCTCAGTGCTCAGGGTGCTGGGTGCTCAGTACTCAGGGTGCTGGGTGCTCAGTACTCAGGGTGCTGGGTGCACAGTGCTAGGGGTGCTGGGTGCTCAGTGCTCGGGGTCTGGGTGCTCAGTACTCAGGGTGCTGGGTGCTCAGTACTCAGGGTGCTGGGTGCTCAGTGCTCAGGGGTGCTGGGTGCTCAGTGCTCGGGGTCTGGGTTCTCAGTTCTCTGGGTGCTGGGTGCTCAGTGCTCAGGGTGCTGGGTGCTCAGTGCTCTGGGTGCTGGGTGCTCAGTGATCGGGGTGATGGGTGCTGAGTGCTCAGGGTGCTCTGTGCTCAGTGCTCGGGGTGCTCGGTGCTCAGTGCTCAGGGTCCTGGGTGCTCAGTACTCAGGGTGCTGGGTGCTTAGTACTCAGGGTGCTCAGTGCTCAGTACACAGGGTGCTGGGTGCTCAGTGCTCGGGGTGCTGGGTGCTCAGTGCTCAGTACTCAGGGTGTTCTGTGCTCAGTGCTCAGGGTGCTGGGTGCTCAGTACTCAGCGTGCTGGGTGCTCAGTACTCAGGGTGCTGGGTGCTCAGTGCTCAGGGTGCTGGGTGCTCAGTGCTCAGGGTGCTGGGTGCTCAGTGCTCAGGTGCTGGGTGCTAAGTACTCAGGGTGCTGGGTGCTCAGTACTCAGGGTGCTGGGTGCTCAGCACTCAGGGTGCTCAGTACTCGGGGTGCTGGGTGCTCAGTGCTCGGGGTGCTGGATGCTCAGTGCTCAGGGTGATCTGTGCTCAGTACTCAGGGTGCTGGGTGCTCAGTGCTCGGGGTGCTGGGTGCTCAGTACTCAGGGTGCTCAGTACTCGGGGTGCTGGGTGCTCAGTGCTCGGGGTGCTGGATGCTCAGTGCTCAGGGTGATCTGTGCTCAGTACTCAGGATGCTGGGTGCTCAGTACTCAGGGTGCTGGGTGCTCAGTACTCAGGTTGCTGGGTGCTCAGTCCTCAGGGTGCTCAGTGCTCAGGGTGCTGGGTGCTCAGTGCTCGGGGTGCTCGGTGCTCAGTACTCAGGGTGCTGAGTGCTCAGTACTCAGGGTGCTGGGTGCTCAGTACTCAGGGTGCTGGGTGCTCAGTGATCGGGGTGTTGGGTGCTCCGTGCTCAGGGTGCTCAGTGCTCAGTACTCAGGGTTCTGGGTGCTCAGTACTCAGGGTGCTGGGTGCTCAGTGCTCGGGGTGCTGGGTGCTCAGTACTCAGGGTGCTGGGTGCTCAGTGCTCGGGGTGCTCGGTGCTCAGTACTCAAGGTGCTGGGTGCTCAGTGCTCGGGGTGCTGGGTGCTCAGTGCTCGGGGTGCTGGGTGCTCAGTACTCGGGGTGCTCGGTGCTCAGTACTCAGGGTACTGGGTGCTAAGGGTCCTCGGTGCTCAGCACTCAGGGTGCTCAGTACTCAGCTTGCTTTGTGCTCAGTGCTCAGAGTGCTGGGTGCTCAGTACTCAGGTTGCTCGGTGCTCAGTATTCAGGGTGCTCAGTGCTCAGTGCTCTGGGTGCTCAATACTCAGGGTGCTCAGTGCTCAGGGTGCTGGGTGCTCAGTGCTCGGGGTGCTGGGTACTCAGTGCTCAGTGCTCGGGGTGCTGGGTGCTCAGTCCGCAGTACACAGGGTGCTGGGTGCTCAGTGCTCGGGGTGCTGGATGCTCAGTACTCAGGGTCCTGGGTGCTCAGTGCTCAGGGTGCTGGGTGCTCAGTACTCAGGGTGCTGGGTGCTCAGTGCTCAGGGTGTTGGGTGCTCAGTACTCAGGGTGCTCATTGCTCAGGGTGCTGGGTGCTCAGTACTCAGGGTGCTGGGTGCTCAGTACTCAGGGTGCTCAGTGCTCAGTACTCAGGGTGCTCAGTGCTCAGTACTCAGGGTGCTCAGTGCTCAGGGTGCTGGGTGCTCAGTGCTCGGGGTGCTGGGTGCTCAGTGCACAGGGTGCTGTGTGCTCAGTACTCAGGGTGCTCAGTACTCAGGGTGCTGGGTGCTCAGTGCTCAGGGTGCTGGGTGCTCAGTGCTCAGGGTGCTGGGTGCTCAGTGCTCAGGGTGCTCGGTGCTCAGTGCTCAGGTTGCTGGGTGCTCAGTACTCAGGGTGCTGGGTGCTCAGTACTCAGGGTGCTCAGTGCTCAGTACTCAGGGTGCTCAGTGCTCAGTACTCAGGGTGCTCAGTGCTCAAGGTGCTGGGTGCTCAGTGCTCCGGGTGCTGGGTATTCAGTCCTCAGGGTGCTGGGTGCTCAGTGCTCATGGTACTCGGTGCTCAGTGCTCAGGGTGCTGGGTGCTCAGTACTCAGGGTGCTGGGTGCTCAGTGCTCGGGGTGCTGGGTGCTCAGTACTCAGGGTGCTGGGTGCTCAGTGCTCAGGGTGCTGGGTGCTCAGTGCTCAGGGTGCTCGGTGCTTAGTACTCATGGTGCTCGGTGCTCGGGGTGCTGGGTGCTCAGTGCTCGGTGTGCTGGGTGCTCAGTGCTCGGGGTGCTGGTTGCTGAGTGCTCAGTGTGCTGGGTGCTCAGTGCTCGGGGTGCTGGGTGCTCAGTGCTCGGGGTCCTGGGTGCTCAGTACTCGGGTTGCTCGGTGCTCAGTACTCAGGGTGCTGGGTGCTCAGTGCTCAGGGTGCTGGGTGCTCATTACTCAGGGTGCTCGGTGCTCAGTACTCAGGGTGCTGGGTGTTCAGTGCTCGATGTGCTGGGTGCTCATTAATCAGGGTGCTGGGTGCTCAGTACGCTGGGTGCTCAGTACTCAGGGTGCTGGGTGCTCAGTACTCAGGGTGCTCGGTGCTCAGTACTCAGGGTGCTGGGTGCTCAGTGCTCGGGGTGCTGGGTGCTCATTAATCAGGGTGCTGGGTGCTCATTACTCAGGGTGCTCAGTGCTTGGGGTGCTGGGTGCTCAGTACTCAGGGTGCTCAGTGCTTGGGGTGCAGGGTGCTCAGTACTCAGGGTGCTGGTTCCTCAGTGCTCATTGTGCTGGGTGCTGAGTACTCAGGGTGCTGGGTGCTCAGTGCTCGGGGTGCTGGGTGCTCAGTGCTCGGGGTGCTGGGTGCTCAGTGCTCAGGGTTCTGGGTGCTCAGTACTCGGGGTGCTGGGTGCTCAGTGCTCGCGGTGCTCGGTGCTCAGTGCTCGGGGTGCTGGGTGCTCAGTACTCGGGGTGTTCAGTGCTCAGTACTCAGGGTGCTGGGTGCTCAGTGCTCAGGGTGCTGGGTGCTCAGTGCTCGGGGTGCTGGGTGCTCGGTGCTCAGGTTTCTGGGTGCTCAGGACTCGGGGTGCTGGGTGCTCAGTACTCAGGGAGCTGGGTGCTCATTGCTCGGGGTGCTGGGTGCTCAGTGCTACGGGTGCTGGGTGCTCAGTGCTCGGTGTGCTGGGTGCTCAGTGCTCTGGGCGCTGGGTGCTCAGTGCTCGGGGTGCTCGGTGCTCAGTACTCAGGGTGCTGGGTGCTCAGTGCTCAGGGTGCTCGGTGCTCAGTACTCAGGGTGCGGGGTGCTCAGTGCTCGGTGTGCTCGGTGCTCAGTACGTTGGGTGCTCAGTACTCAGGGTGCTGGGTGCTCAGTGCTCAGGGTGATCGGTGCTCTGTACTCAGGGTGCTCAGTACTCAGGGTGCTGGGTGCTCAGGGCTCGGGGTGCTGGGAGCTCAGTACTCAGGGTGCTGGGTGCTCAGTGCTCGGGGTGCTGGGTGCTGAGTGCTCAGGGTGCTGGGTGCTCTGTACTCGGGGTGCTCGGTGCTCAGTACTCAGGGTGCTGGGTGCTCAGTACTCAGGGTGCTGGGTGCTCAGTAATCAGGGTGCTCAGTGCTCGGGGAGCTCGGTGCTCAGTACTCAGGGTGCTGGGTGCTCAGTACTCAGTGCTCGGGGTCCTGGGTGCTCAGCGCTCTGGGTGCTTAGTGCACAGTACTCAGGGTGCTGGGTGCTCAGTATTCAGGGTGCTCAGTGCTCGGGGTGCTGGGTGCTCAGTACACAGGGTGCTGGGTGCTCAGTGCTCAGCGTGCTGTGTGCTATGTACTCAGGGTGCTCAGTTCTCAGTACTCAGGGTGCTGGGTGCTCATTCTCGGGTGCTGGGTGCTCAGTGCTCAGGGTGCTGGGTGCTAAGTGCTCAGGGTGCTGGGTCCTCAGTACTCGGGGTGCTCGGTGCTCAGTCCTCGGGGTGCTGGGTGCTCAGTACTCAGGGTGCTGGGTGCTCAGTACTCAGGGTGCTCGGTGCTCAGTACTCAGGGTGCTGGGTGCTCAGTGCTCAGGTGCTGGGTGCTAAGTACTCAGGGTGCTGGGTGCTCAGTACTCAGGGTGCTGGGTGCTCAGCACTCAGGGTGCTCAGTACTCAGGGTGCTGGGTGCTCAGTGCTCGGGGTGCTGGGTGCTCAGTACTCAGGGTGCTCAGTACTCGGGGTGCTGGGTGCTCAGTGCTCGGGGTGCTGGATGCTCAGTGCTCAGGGTGATCTGTGCTCAGTACTCAGGATGCTGGGTGCTCAGTACTCAGGGTGCTGGGTGCTCAGTACTCAGGGTGCTCGGTGCTCAGTACTCAGGGTGCTCAGTGCTCAGTGCTCTGGGTGCTCAGTACTCAGGGTGCTCAGTGCTCAGGGTGCTGGGTGCTCAGTGCTCGGGGTGCTGGGTACTCAGTGCTCAGTGCTCGGGGTGCTGGGTGCTCAGTCCTCAGTACACAGATTGCTGGGTGCTCAGTGCTCGGGGTGCTGGATGCTCAATACTCAGGGTCCTGGGTGCTCAGTGCTCAGGGAGCTGGGTGCTCAGTACTCAGGGTGCTGGGTGCTCAGTACTCAGGGTGCTCGGTGCTGAGTACTCAGGGTGCTGGGTGCTCAGTACTCCGGGTGCTGGGTGCTCAGTGCTCGGGGTGCTCGGTGCTCAGTGCTCAGGGTGCTGGGTGCTCAGTACTCAGGGTGCTCATTGCTCAGGGTGCTGGGTGCTCAGTACTCAGGTTGCTGGGTGCTCAGTACTCAGGGTGCTCAGTGCTCAGGGTGCTGGGTGCTCAGTGCTCGGGGTGCTGGGTGCTCAGTGCACAGGGTGCTGTGTGCTCAGTACTCAGGGTGCTCAGTACTCAGGGTGCTGGGTGCTCAGTGCTCAGGGTGCTCGGTGCTCAGTACTCAGGGTGCTGGGTGCTCAGTGCTCGGTGTGCTCGGTGCTCAGTACGTTGGGTGCTCAGTACTCAGGGTGCTGGGTGCTCAGTGCTCAGGGTGATCGGTGCTCAGTACTCAGGGTGCTCAGTACTCAGGGTGCTGGGTGCTCAGGGCTCGGGGTGCTGGGAGCTCAGTACTCAGGGTGCTGGGTGCTCAGTGCTCGGGGTGCTGGGTGCTGAGTGCTCAGGGTGCTGGGTGCTCTGTACTCGGGGTGCTGGGTGCTCAGTACTCAGGGTGCTGGGTGCTCAGTACTCAGGGTGCTGGGTGCTCAGTAATCAGGGTGCTCAGTGCTCGGGGAGCTCGGTGCTCAGTACTCAGGGTGCTGGGTGCTCAGTACTCAGTGCTCGGGGTCCTGGGTGCTCAGCGCTCTGGGTGCTTAGTGCACAGTACTCAGGGTGCTGGGTGCTCAGTATTCAGGGTGCTCAGTTCTCAGGGTGCTGGGTGCTCAGTACTCAGGGTGCTGGGTGCTCAGCACTCAGGGTGCTCAGTACTCAGGGTGCTGGGTGCTCAGTGCTCGGGGTGCTGGGTGCTCAGTACTCAGGGTGCTCAGTACTCGGGGTGCTGGGTGCTCAGTGCTCGGGGTGCTGGATGCTCAGTGCTCAGGGTGATCTGTGCTCAGTACTCAGGATGCTGGGTGCTCAGTACTCAGGGTGCTGGGTGCTCAGTACTCAGGGTGCTCGGTGCTCAGTACTCAGGGTGCTCAGTGCTCAGTGCTCTGGGTGCTCAGTACTCAGGGTGCTCAGTGCTCAGGGTGCTGGGTGCTCAGTGCTCGGGGTGCTGGGTACTCAGTGCTCAGTGCTCGGGGTGCTGGGTGCTCAGTCCTCAGTACACAGATTGCTGGGTGCTCAGTGCTCGGGGTGCTGGATGCTCAATACTCAGGGTCCTGGGTGCTCAGTGCTCAGGGAGCTGGGTGCTCAGTACTCAGGGTGCTGGGTGCTCAGTACTCAGGGTGCTCGGTGCTGAGTACTCAGGGTGCTGGGTGCTCAGTACTCCGGGTGCTGGGTGCTCAGTGCTCGGGGTGCTCGGTGCTCAGTGCTCAGGGTGCTGGGTGCTCAGTACTCAGGGTGCTCATTGCTCAGGGTGCTGGGTGCTCAGTACTCAGGTTGCTGGGTGCTCAGTACTCAGGGTGCTCAGTGCTCAGGGTGCTGGGTGCTCAGTGCTCGGGGTGCTGGGTGCTCAGTGCACAGGGTGCTGTGTGCTCAGTACTCAGGGTGCTCAGTACTCAGGGTGCTGGGTGCTCAGTGCTCAGGGTGCTCGGTGCTCAGTACTCAGGGTGCTGGGTGCTCAGTGCTCGGTGTGCTCGGTGCTCAGTACGTTGGGTGCTCAGTACTCAGGGTGCTGGGTGCTCAGTGCTCAGGGTGATCGGTGCTCAGTACTCAGGGTGCTCAGTACTCAGGGTGCTGGGTGCTCAGGGCTCGGGGTGCTGGGAGCTCAGTACTCAGGGTGCTGGGTGCTCAGTGCTCGGGGTGCTGGGTGCTGAGTGCTCAGGGTGCTGGGTGCTCTGTACTCGGGGTGCTGGGTGCTCAGTACTCAGGGTGCTGGGTGCTCAGTACTCAGGGTGCTGGGTGCTCAGTAATCAGGGTGCTCAGTGCTCGGGGAGCTCGGTGCTCAGTACTCAGGGTGCTGGGTGCTCAGTACTCAGTGCTCGGGGTCCTGGGTGCTCAGCGCTCTGGGTGCTTAGTGCACAGTACTCAGGGTGCTGGGTGCTCAGTATTCAGGGTGCTCAGTTCTCAGTGTGCTGGGTGCTCAGTACACAGGGTGCTGGGTGCTCAGTACTCAGGGTGCTGGGTGCTCATTCTCGGGGTGCTGGGTGCTCAGTGCTCGGGGTGCTGGGTGCTCAGTACTCGGGGTGCTGGGTGCTCAGTGCTCAGCGTGCTGTGTGCTATGTACTCAGGGTGCTCGGTTCTCAGTACTCAGGGTGCTGGGTGCTCATTCTCGGGTGCTGGGTGCTCAGTGCTCAGGGTGCTGGGTGCTAAGTGCTCAGGGTGCTGGGTCCTCAGTACTCGGGGTGCTGGGTGCTCAGTACTCAGGGTGCTGGGTGCTCAGTACTCAGGGTGCTCAGTGCTCAGTACTCAGGGTGCTGGGTGCTCAGTGATCAGGTGCTGGGTGCTAAGTACTCAGGGTGCTGGGTGCTCAGTACTCAGGGTGCTGGGTGCTCAGCACTCAGGGTGCTCAGTACTCAGGGTGCTGGGTGCTCAGTGCTCGGGGTGCTGGGTGCTCAGTACTCAGGATGCTCAGTACTCGGGGTGCTGGGTGCTCAGTGCTCGGGGTGCTGGATGCTCAGTGCTCAGGGTGATCTGTGCTCAGTACTCAGGATGCTGGGTGCTCAGTAATCAGGGTGCTGGGTGCTCAGTCCTCAGGGTGCTCAGTGCTCAGGGTGCTGGGTGCTCAGTGCTCGGGGTGCTCAGTGCTCAGTACTCAGGGTGCTGAGTGCTCAGTACTCAGGGTGGTGGGTGCTCAGTACTCAGGGTGCTGGGTGCTCAGTGCTCGGGGTGTTGGGTGCTCCGTGCTCGGGGTGCTCATTGCTCAGTACTCAGGGTTCTGGGTGCTCAGTACTCAGGGTGCTGGGTGCTCAGTGCTCGGTGTGCTGGGTGCTCAGTACTCAGGGTGCTGGGTGCTCAGTGCTCGGGGTGCTCGGTGCTCAGTACTCAAGGTGCTGGGTGCTCAGTGCTCGGGGTGCTGGGTGCTCAGTGCTCAGGGTGCTGGGTGCTCAGTACTCGGGGTGCTCGGTGCTCAGTACTCAGGGTACTGGGTGCTCAGGGTCCTCGGTGCTCAGTACTCAGGGTGCTCAGTACTCAGCTTGCTTTGTGCTCAGTGCTCAGAGTGCTGGGTGCACAGTACTCAGGGTGCTCGGTGCTCAGTACTCAGGGTGCTCAGTGCTCAGTGCTCTGGGTGCTCAGTACTCAGGGTGCTCAGTGCTCAGGGTGCTGGGTGCTCAGTGCTCAGTGCTCGGGGTGCTGGGTGCTCAGTCCTCAGTACACAGGGTGCTGGGTGCTCAGTGCTCGGGGTGCTGGATGCTCAATACTCAGGGTCCTGGGTGCTCAGTGCTCAGGGTGCTGGGTGCTCAGTACTCAGCGTGCTGGGTGCTCAGTGCTCAGGGTGCTGGGTGCTCAGTACTAAGGGTGCTGGGTCCTCAGTGCTCAGGGTGCTGGGTGGTCAGTGCTCGGGGTGCTCAGTACTCAGGGTGCTGTGTGTTCAGTGCTCAGGGTACTGGGTGCTCAGTACTCAGGGTGCTCGGTGCTGAGTACTCAGGGTGCTGGGTGCTCAGTACTCCGGGTGCTGGGTGCTCAGTGCTCGGGGTGCTCGGTGCTCAGTGCTCAGGGTGCTGGGTGCTCAGTACTCAGGTTGCTGGGTGCTCAGTACTCAGGTTGCTCAGTGCTCAGTACTCAGGGTGCTCAGTGCTCAGTACTCAGGGTGCTCAGTGCTCAGGGTGCTGGGTGCTCAGTGCTCGGGGTACTGGGTGCTCAGTGCACAGGGTGCTGTGTGCTCAGTACTCAGGGTGCTCAGTACTCAGGGTGCTGGGTACTCAGTGCTCAGGGTGCTGGGTGCTCAGTGCTCAGGGTGCTGGGTGCTCAGTGCTCAGGGTGCTCGGTGCTCAGTGCTCAGGTTGCTGGGTGCTCAGTACTCAGGGTGCTGGGTGCTCAGTACTAAGGGTGCTCAGTGCTCAGTACTCAGGGTGCTCCGTGCTCAGTACTCAGGGTGCTCAGTGCTCAAGGTGCTGGGTGTTCAGTGCTCGGGTGCTGGGTACTCAGTCCTCAGGGTGCTGGGTGCTCAGTGCTCACGGTACTCGGTGCTCAGTGCTCAGGGTGCTGGGTGCTCAGTACTCAGGTTGCTGGGTGCTCAGTGCTCGGGGTGCTGGGTGCTCAGTACTCAGGGTGCTGGGTGCTCAGTGCTCAGGGTGCTGGGTGCTCAGTGCTCAGGGTGCTCGGTGCTTAGTACTCATGGTGCTCGGTGCTCGGGGTGCTGGGTGCTCAGTGCTCGGTGTGCTGGGTGCTCAGTGCTCGGGGTGCTGGGTGCTGAGTGCTCAGTGTGCTGGGTGCTCAGTGCTCGGGGTGCTGGGTGCTCAGTGCTCGGGGTGCTGGGTGCTCAGTACTCAGGGTGCTCGGTGCTCAGTACTCAGGGTGCTGGGTGCTCAGTGCTCAGGGTGCTGGGTGCTCAGTACTCAGGGTGCTCGGTGCTCAGTACTCAGGGTGCTGGGTGTTCAGTGCTCGGGGTGCTGGGTGCTCATTAATCAGGGTGCTGGGTGCTCAGTACGCTGGGTGCTCAGTACTCAGGGTGCTGGGTGCTCAGTACTCAGGGTGCTCGGTGCTCAGTACTCAGGGTGCTGGGTGCTCAGTGCTCAGGGTGCTGGATGCTCAGTACTCAGGGTCCTGGGTGCTCAGTGCTCAGGGTGCTGGGTGCTCAGTACTCAGGGTGCTGGGTGCTCAGTGCTCAGGGTGCTGGGTGCTCAGTACTCAGGGTGCTGGGTCCTCAGTGCTCAGGGCTGCTGGGTGGTCAGTGCTCGGGGTGCTCAGTACTCAGGGTGCTGTGTGTTCAGTGCTCAGGGTACTGGGTGCTCAGTACTCAGGGTGCTCGGTGCTGAGTACTCAGGGTGCTGGGTGCTCAGTACTCCGGGTGCTGGGTGCTCAGTGCTCGGGGTGCTCGGTGCTCAGTGCTCAGGGTGCTGGGTGCTCAGTACTCAGGGTGCTCATTTCTCAGGGTGCTGGGTGCTCAGTACTCAGGTTGCTGGGTGCTCAGTACTCAGGGTGCTCAGTGCTCAGTACTCAGGGTGCTCAGTGCTCAGTACTCAGGGTGCTCAGTGCTCAGGGTGCTGGGAGCTCAGTGCTCGGGGTGCTGGGTGCTCAGTGCACAGGGTGCTGTGTGCTCAGTACTCAGGGTGCTCAGTACTCAGGGTGCTGGGTGCTCAGTGCTCAGGGTGCTGGGTGCTGAGTACTCAGGGTGCTGGGTGCTCAGTGCTCGGGGTGCTGGGTGCTCAGTGCTCGGGGTGCTGGGTGCTCAGTGCTCAGGGTTCTGGGTGCTCAGTACTCGGGGTGCTGGGTGCTCAGTACTCGGGGTGTTCAGTGCTCAGTACTCAGGGTGCTGGGTGCTCAGTGCTCAGGGTGCTGGGTGCTCAGTGCTCGGGGTGCTGGGTGCTCGGTGCTCAGTTTTCTGGGTGCTCAGGACTCGGGGTGCTGTGTGCTCAGTACTCAGGGTGCTGGGTGCTCATTGCTCGGGGTGCTGGGTGCTCAGTGCTACGGGTGCTGGGTGCTCAGTGCTCAGTGTGCTGGGTGCTCAGTGCTCTGGGCGCTGGGTGCTCAGTGCTCGGGGTGCTCGGTGCTCAGTACTCAGGGTGCTGGGTGCTCAGTGCTCAGGGTGCTCGGTGCTCAGTACTCAGGGTGCTGGGTGCTCAGTGCTCTGTGTGCTCGGTGCTCAGTACGTTGGGTGCTCAGTACTCAGGGTGCTGGGTGCTCAGTGCTCAGGGTGATCGGTGCTCAGTACTCAGGGTGCTCAGTACTCAGGGTGCTGGGTGCTCAGTACTCAGGGTGCTGGGTGCTCAGTGCTCGGGGTGCTGGGTCCTGAGTGCTCAGGGTGCTGGGTGCTCTGTACTCGGGGTGCTCGGTGCTCAGTACTCAGGGTGCTGGGTGCTCAGTAATCAGGGTGCTGGGTGCTCAGTAATCAGGGTGCTCAGTGCTCGGGGAGCTCGGTGCTCAGTACTCAGGGTGCTGGGTGCTCAGTACTCAGTGCTCGGGGTCCTGGGTGCTCAGCGCTCTGGGTGCTTAGTGCACAGTACTCAGGGTGCTGGGTGCTCAGTATTCAGGGTGCTCAGTGCTCGGGGTGCTGGGTGCTCAGTACACAGGGTGCTGGGTGCTCAGTACTCAGGGTGCTGGGTGCTCATTCTCGGGGTGCTGGGTGCTCAGTGCTCGGGGTGATGGGTGCTCAGTACTCGGGGTGCTGGGTGCTCAGTGCTCAGCGTGCTGTGTGCTATGTACTCAGGGTGCTCGGTTCTCAGTACTCAGGGTGCTGGGTGCTCATTCTCGGGTGCTGGGTGCTCAGTGCTCAGGGTGCTGGGTGCTAAGTGCTCAGGGTCCTCGGTGCTCAGTACTCAGGGTGCTCAGTACTCAGCGTGCTTTGTGCTCAGTGCTCAGGGTGTTGGGTGCTCAGTACTCAGGGTGCTGGGTGCTCAGTACTCACGGTGCTGGGTGCTCAGTACTCGGGGTGCTGGGTGCTCATTACTCAGGGTGCTGGGTGCTCAGTGCTCGGGGTGCTCGCTGCTCAGTACTCTTGGTGCTGGGTGCTCAGTACTCAGGGTGCTGGGTGCTCAGTGCTCGGGGTGCTCGGTGCACAGTGCTCAGGATGCTTGGTGCTCAGTACTTTTGGTGCTGGGTGCTCAGTACTCAGGGTGCTGGGTGCTCAGTGCTCGGGGTGCTCGGTTCTCAGTACTCAGGGTGCTGGGTGCTCAGTACTCAGGGTGCTGGGTGCTCAGTACTCAGGGTGCTGGGTGCGCAGGACTCAGGGTGCTGGGTGCTCAGTACTCAGGGTGCTGGGTGCTCAGTGCTCAGGGTGCTGTGTGCTCAGTACTCAGGGTGCTGGGTGCTCAGTGCTCAGGGTGCTGGGTGCTCAGTGCTCGGGGTGCTCGGTGCTCAGTTCTCAGGGTGCTGGGTGCTCAGCACTCAGGGTGCTCGGTGCTCAGTACTCAGGGTGCTGGGTGCTCAGTGCTCAGGTGCTGGGTGCTAAGTACTCAGGGTGCTGGGTGCTCAGTACTCAGGGTGCTGGGTGCTCAGCACTCAGGGTGCTCAGTACTCAGGGTGCTGGGTGCTCAGTGCTCGGGGTGCTGGGTGCTCAGTACTCAGGGTGCTCAGTACTCGGGGTGCTGGGTGCTCAGTGCTCGGGGTGCTGGATGCTCAGTGCTCAGGGTTATCTGTGCTCAGTACTCAGGATGCTGGGTGCTCAGTACTCAGGGTGCTGGGTGCTCAGTGCTCGGGGTGCTCGCTGCTCAGTACTCTTGGTGCTGGGTGCTCAGTCCTCAGGGTGCTCAGTGCTCGGGGTCCTGGGTGCTCAGCGCTCTGGGTGCTTAGTGCACAGTACTCAGGGTGCTGTGTGCTCAGTATTCAGGGTGCTCAGTGCTCGGGGTGCTGGGTGCTCAGTACACAGGGTGCTGGGTGCTCAGTACTCAGGGTGCTGGGTGCTCATTCTCGGGGTGCTGGGTGCTCAGTGCTCGGGTGCTGGGTGCTCAGTACTCGGGGTGCTGGGTGCTCAGTGCTCAGCGTGCTGTGTGCTATGAACTCAGGGTGCTCAGTTCTCAGTACTCAGGGTGCTGGGTGCTCATTCTCGGGTGCTGGGTGCTCAGTGCTCAGGGTGCTGGGTGCTAAGTGCTCAGGGTGCTGGGTCCTCAGTACTCGGGGTGCTCGGTGCTCAGTACTCGGGGTGCTGGGTGCTCAGTACTCAGGGTGCTGGGTGCTCAGTACTCAGGGTGCTCGGTGCTCAGTACTCAGGGTGCTGGGTGCTAAGTGCTCAGGTGCTGGGTGCTAAGTACTCAGGGTGCTGGGTGCTCAGTACTCAGGGTGCTGGGTGCTCAGCACTCAGGGTGCTCAGTACTCAGGGTGCTGGGTGCTCAGTGCTCGGGGTGCTGGGTGCTCAGTACTCAGGGTGCTCAGTCCTCGGGGTGCTGGGTGCTCAGTGCTCGGGGTGCTGGATGCTCAGTGCTCAGGGTGATCTGTGCTCAGTACTCAGGATGCTGGGTGCTCAGTACTCAGGGTGCTGGGTGCTCAGTACTCAGGGTGCTCGGTGCTCAGTACTCAGGGTGCTCAGTGCTCAGTGCTCTGGGTGCTCAGTACTCAGGGTGCTCAGTGCTCAGGGTGCTGGGTGCTCAGTGCTCGGGGTGCTGGGTACTCAGTGCTCAGTGCTCGGGGTGCTGGGTGCTCAGTCCTCAGTACACAGATTGCTGGGTGCTCAGTGCTCGGGGTGCTGGATGCTCAGTACTCAGGGTCCTGGGTGCTCAGTGCTCAGGGAGCTGGGTGCTCAGTACTCAGGGTGCTGGGTGCTCAGTACTCAGGGTGCTCGGTGCTGAGTACTCAGGGTGCTGGGTGCTTAGTACTCCGGGTGCTGGGTGCTCAGTGCTCGGGGTGCTCGGTGCTCAGTGCTCAGGGTGCTGGGTGCTCAGTACTCAGGGTGCTCATTGCTCAGGGTGCTGGGTGCTCAGTACTCAGGTTGCTGGGTGCTCAGTACTCAGGGTGCTCAGTGCTCAGTACTCAGGGTGCTCAGTGCTCAGTACTCAGGGTGCTCAGTGCTCAGGGTGCTGGGTGCTCAGTGCTCGGGGTGCTGGGTGCTCAGTGCACAGGGTGCTGTGTGCTCAGTACTCAGGGTGCTCAGTACTCAGGGTGCTGGGTGCTCAGTGCTCAGGGTGCTCGGTGCTCAGTACTCAGGGTGCTGGGTGCTCAGTGCTCGGTGTGCTCGGTGCTCAGTACGTTGGGTGCTCAGTACTCAGGGTGCTGGGTGCTCAGTGCTCAGGGTGATCGGTGCTCAGTACTCAGGGTGCTCAGTACTCAGGGTGCTGGGTGCTCAGGGCTCGGGGTGCTGGGAGCTCAGTACTCAGGGTGCTGGGTGCTCAGTGCTCAGGGTGCTGGGTGCTCTGTACTCGGGGTGCTGGGTGCTCAGTACTCAGGGTGCTGGGTGCTCATTACTCAGGGTGCTGGGTGCTCAGTAATCAGGGTGCTCAGTGCTCGGGGAGCTCGGTGCTCAGTACTCAGGGTGCTGGGTGCTCAGTACTCAGTGCTCGGGGTCCTGGGTGCTCAGCGCTCTGGGTGCTTAGTGCACAGTACTCAGGGTGCTGGGTGCTCAGTATTCAGGGTGCTGGGTGCTCAGTACTCAGGGTGCTGGGTGCTCAGTGCTCGGTGTGCTCGGTGCTCAGTACGTTGGGTGCTCAGTACTCAGGGTGCTGGGTGCTCAGTGCTCAGGGTGATCGGTGCTCAGTACTCAGGGTGCTGGGTGCTCATTCTCGGGGTGCTGGGTGCTCAGTGCTCGGGGTGCTGGGTGCTCAGTACTCGGGGTGCTGGGTGCTCAGTGCTCAGCGTGCTGTGTGCTATGTACTCAGGGTGCTCGGTTCTCAGTACTCAGGGTGCTGGGTGCTCATTCTCGGGTGCTGGGTGCTCAGTGCTCAGGGTGCTGGGTGCTAAGTGCTCAGGGTGCTGGGTCCTCAGTACTCGGGGTGCTGGGTGCTCAGTACTCAGGGTGCTGGGTGCTCAGTACTCAGGGTGCTCGGTGCTCAGTACTCAGGGTGCTGGGTGCTCAGTGATCAGGTGCTGGGTGCTAAGTACTCAGGGTGCTGGGTGCTCAGTACTCAGGGTGCTGGGTGCTCAGCACTCAGGGTGCTCAGTACTCAGGGTGCTGGGTGCTCAGTGCTCGGGGTGCTGGGTGCTCAGTACTCAGGATGCTCAGTACTCGGGGTGCTGGGTGCTCAGTGCTCGGGGTGCTGGATGCTCAGTGCTCAGGGTGATCTGTGCTCAGTACTCAGGATGCTGGGTGCTCAGTACTCAGGGTGCTGGGTGCTCAGTCCTCAGGGTGCTCAGTGCTCAGGGTGCTGGGTGCTCAGTGCTCGGGGTGCTCAGTGCTCAGTACTCAGGGTGCTGAGTGCTCAGTACTCAGGGTGCTGGGTGCTCAGTACTCAGGGTGCTGGGTGCTCAGTGCTCGGGGTGTTGGGTGCTCCGTGCTCGGGGTGCTCAGTGCTCAGTACTCAGGGTTCTGGGTGCTCAGTACTCAGGGTGCTGGGTGCTCAGTGCTCGGGGTGCTGGGTGCTCAGTACTCAGGGTGCTGGGTGCTCAGTGCTCGGGGTGCTCGGTGCTCAGTACTCAAGGTGCTGGGTGCTCAGTGCTCGGGGTGCTGGGTGCTCAGTGCTCAGGGTGCTGGGTGCTCAGTACTCGGGGTGCTCGGTGCTCAGTACTCAGGGTACTGGGTGATCAGGGTCCTCGGTGCTCAGTACTCAGGGTGCTCAGTACTCAGCTTGCTTTGTGCTCAGTGCTCAGAGTGCTGGGTGCACAGTACTCAGGGTGCTCGGTGCTCAGTACTCAGGGTGCTCAGTGCTCAGTGCTCTGGGTGCTCAGTACTCAGGGTGCTCAGTGCTCAGGGTGCTGGGTGCTCAGTGCTCGGGGTGCTGGGTACTCAGTGCTCAGTGCTCGGGGTGCTGGGTGCTCAGTCCTCAGTACACAGGGTGCTGGGTGCTCAGTGCTCGGGGTGCTGGGTGCTCATTAATCAGGGTGCTGGGTGCTCAGTACTCAGGGTGCTCAGTGCTTGGAGTGCTGGGTGCTCAGTACTCAGGGTGCTCAGTGCTTGGGGTGCAGGGTGCTCAGTACTCAGGGTGCAGGTTGCTCAGTGCTCAGGGTGCTGGGCGCTGAGTACTCAGGGTGCTGGGTGATCAGTGCTCGGGGTGCTGGGTGCTCAGTGCTCGGGGTGCTGGTTGCTCAGTGCTCAGGGTTCTGGGTGCTCAGTACTCAGGGTGCTGGGTGCTCAGTGCTCGCGGTGCTCGGTGCTCAGTGCTCGGGGTGCTGGGTGCTCAGTGCTCAGGGTGCTGGGTGCTCAGTACTCGGGGTGCTCGGTGCTAAGTACTCAGGGTACTGGGTGCTCAGGGTCCTCGGTGCTCAGTACTCAGGGTGCTCAGTACTCAGCTTGCTTTGTGCTCAGTGCTCAGAGTGCTGGGTGCTCAGTACTCAGGGTGCTCGGTGCACAGTACTCAGGGTGCTCAGTGCTCAGTGCTCTGGGTGCTCAGTACTCAGGGTGCTCAGTGCTCAGGGTGCTGGGTGCTCAGTGCTCGGGGTGCTGGGTACTCAGTGCTCGGTGCTCGGGGTGCTGGGTGCTCAGTCCTCAGTACACAGGGTGCTGGGGGCTCAGTGCTCGGGGTGCTGGATGCTCAGTACTCAGGGTCCTGGGTGCTCAGTGCTCAGGGTTCTGGGTGCTCAGTACTCAGGGTGCTGGGTGCTCAGTGCTCAGGGTGCTGGGTGCTCAGTACTCAGGGTGCTGGGTCCTCAGTGCTCAGGGCTGCTGGGTGGTCAGTGCTCGGGGTGATCAGTACTCAGGGTGCTGTGTGTTCAGTGCTCAGGGTACTGGGTGATCAGTACTCAGGGTGCTCGGTGCTGAGTACTCAGGGTGCTGGGTGCTCAGTACTCCGGGTGCTGGGTGCTCAGTGCTCGGGGTGCTCGGTGCTCAGTGCTCAGTGTGCTGGGTGCTCAGTACTCAGGGTGCTCATTGCTCAGGGTGCTGGGTGCTCAGTACTCAGGTTGCTGGGTGCTCAGTACTCAGGGTGCTCAGTGCTCAGTACTCAGGGTGCTCAGTGCTCAGTACTCAGGGTGCTCAGTGCTCTGGGTGCTGGGAGCTCAGTGCTCGGGGTGCTGGGTGCTCAGTGCACAGGGTGCTGTGTGCTCAGTACTCAGGGTGCTCAGTACTCAGGGTGCTGGGTGCTCAGTGCTCAGGGTGCTGGGTGCTGAGTACTCAGGGTGCTGGGTGCTCAGTGCTCGGGGTGCTGGGTGCTCAGTGCTCGGGGTGCTGGGTGCTCAGTGCTCAGGGTTCTGGGTGCTCAGTACTCGGGGTGCTGGGTGCTCAGTACTCGGGGTGTTCAGTGCTCAGTACTCAGGGTGCTGGGTGCTCAGTGCTCAGGGTGCTGGGTGCTCAGTGCTCGGGGTGCTGGGTGCTCGGTGCTCAGGTTTCTGGGTGCTCAGGACTCGGGGTGCTGTGTGCTCAGTACTCAGGGTGCTGGGTGCTCATTGCTCGGGGTGCTGGGTGCTCAGTGCTACGGGTGCTGGGTGCTCAGTGCTCAGTGTGCTGGGTGCTCAGTGCTCTGGGCGCTGGGTGCTCAGTGCTCGGGGTGCTCGGTGCTCAGTACTCAGGGTGCTGGGTGCTCAGTGCTCAGCGTGCTCGGTGCTCAGTACTCAGGGTGCTGGGTGCTCAGTGCTCTGTGTGCTCGGTGCTCAGTACGTTGGGTGCTCAGTACTCAGGGTGCTGGGTGCTCAGTGCTCAGGGTGATCGGTGCTCAGTACTCAGGGTGCTCAGTACTCAGGGTGCTGGGTGCTCAGTACGCAGGGTGCTGGGTGCTCAGTGCTCGGGGTGCTGGGTCCTGAGTGCTCAGGGTGCTGGGTGCTCTGTACTCAGGGTGCTCGGTGCTCAGTACTCAGGGTGCTGGGTGCTCAGTAATCAGGGTGCTGGGTGCTCAGTAATCAGGGTGCTCAGTGCTCGGGGAGCTCGGTGCTCAGTACTCAGGGTGCTGGGTGCTCAGTACTCAGTGCTCGGGGTCCTGGGTGCTCAGCGCTCTGGGTGCTTAGTGCACAGTACTCAGGGTGCTGGGTGCTCAGTATTCAGGGTGCTCAGTGCTCGGGGTGCTGGGTGCTCAGTACACAGGGTGCTGGGTGCTCAGTACTCAGGGTGCTGGGTGCTCATTCTCGGGGTGCTGGGTGCTCAGTGCTCGGGGTGATGGGTGCTCAGTACTCGGGGTGCTGGGTGCTCAGTGCTCAGCGTGCTGTGTGCTATGTACACAGGGTGCTCGGTTCTCAGTACTCAGGGTGCTGGGTGCTCATTCTCGGGTGCTGGGTGCTCAGTGCTCAGGGTGCTGGGTGCTAAGTGCTCAGGGTCCTCGGTGCTCAGTACTCAGGGTGCTCAGTACTCAGCGTGCTTTGTGCTCAGTGCTCAGGGTGCTGGGTGCTCAGTACTCAGGGTGCTGGGTGCTCAGTACTCACGGTGCTGGGTGCTCAGGACTCGGGGTGCTGGGTGCTCATTACTCAGGGTGCTGGGTGCTCAGTGCTCGGGGTGCTCGCTGCTCAGTACTCTTGCTGCTGGGTGCTCAGTACTCAGGGTGCTGGGTGCTCAGTGCTCGGGGTGCTCGGTGCACAGTGCTCAGGATGCTTGGTGCTCAGTACTTTTGGTGCTGGGTGCTCAGTACTCAGGGTGCTGGGTGCTCAGTGCTCGGGGTGCTCGGTTCTCAGTACTCAGGGTGCTGGGTGCTCAGTACTCAGGGTGCTGGGTGCTCAGTACTCAGGGTGCTGGGTGCTCAGGACTCAGGGTGCTGGGTGCTCAGTACTCAGGGTGCTGGGTGCTCAGTGCTCAGGGTGATGTGTGCTCAGTACTCAGGGTGCTGGGTGCTCAGTGCTCAGGGTGCTGGGTGCTCAGTGCTCGGGGTGCTCGGTGCTCAGTTCTCAGGGTGCTGGGTGCTCAGCACTCAGGGTGCTCGGTGCTCAGTACTCAGGGTGCTGGGTGCTCAGTGCTCAGGTGCTGGGTGCTAAGTACTCAGGGTGCTGGGTGCTCAGTACTCAGGGTGCTGGGTGCTCAGCACTCAGGGTGCTCAGTACTCAGGGTGCTGGGTGCTCAGTGCTCGGGGTGCTGGGTGCTCAGTACTCAGGGTGCTCAGTACTCGGGGTGCTGGGTGCTCAGTGCTCGGGGTGCTGGATGCTCAGTGCTCAGGGTTATCTGTGCTCAGTACTCAGGATGCTGGGTGCTCAGTACTCAGGGTGCTGGGTGCTCAGTGCTCGGGGTGCTCGCTGCTCAGTACTCTTGGTGCTGGGTGCTCAGTCCTCAGGGTGCTCAGTGCTCAGGGTGCTGGGTGCTCAGTGCTCGGGGTGCTCGGTGCTCAGTACTCAGGGTGCTGAGTGCTCAGTACTCAGGGTGCTGGGTGCTCAGTATTCAGGGTGCTGGGTGCTCAGTTCACGGGGTGTTAGGTGCTCCGTGCTCAGGCTGCTCAGTGCTCAGTACTCAGGGTCCTCGGTGCTCAGTACTCAGGGTGCTGGGTGCTCAGTGCTCGGGGTGCTGGGTGCTCAGTACTCAGGGTGCTGGGTGCTCAGTGCTCGGGGTGCTCGGTGCTCAGTACTCAAGGTGCTGGGTGCTCAGTGCTCGGGGTGCTGGATACTCAGTGCTCAGGCTGCTGGGTGCTCAGTACTCGGGGTGCTCGGTGCTCAGTACTCAGGGTACTGGGTGCTCAGGGTCCTCGGTGCTCAGTACTCAGGGTGCTCAGTACTCAGCTTGCATTGTGCTCAGTGCTCAGAGTGCTGGGTGCTCAGTACTCAGGGTGCTCGGTGCTCAGTACTCAGTGTGCTCAGTGCTCAGTCCTCTGGGTGCTCAGTACTCAGGGTGCTCAGTGCTCAGGGTGCTGGGTGCTCAGTGCTCAGAACTCCGGGTGCTGGGTGCTCAGTCTTCAGTACTCAGGGTGCTGGGTGCTCAGTGCTCGGGGTGCTGGATGCTCAGTACTCAGGGTCCTGGGTGCTCAGTGCTCAGGGTGCTGGGTGCTCAGTACTCAGGGTGCTGGGTGCTCAGTGCTCAGTGTGCTGGGTGCTCAGTACTCAGGGTGATGGGCCCTCAGTGCTCAGGGTGCTGGGTGGTCAGTGCTCGGGGTGCTCAGTACTCAGGGTGCTGTGTCTTCAGTGCTCAGGGTACTGGGTGCTCAGTACTCAGGGTGCTCGGTGCTGAGTACTCAGGGTGCTCGGTGCTCAGTACTCCGGGTGCTGGGTGCTCAGTACTCAGGGTGCTCATTGCTCAGTGTGCTGGGTGCTCAGTACTCAGGGTGCTGGGTGCTCAGTACTCAGGGTGCTCAGTGCTCATTACTCAGGGTGCTCAGTGCTCAGTACTCAGGGTGCTCAGTGCTCAGGGTGCTGGGTGCTCAGTGCTCGGGGTGCTGGGTGCTCAGTGCACAGGGTGCTGTGTGCTCAGTACTCAGGGTGCTCAGTACTCAGGGTGCTGGGTGCTCAGTGCTCAGGGTGCTGGGTGCTCAGTGCTCAGGGTGCTGGGTGCTCAGTGCTCAGGGTGCTCGGTGCTCAGTGCTCAGGTTGCTGGGTGCTCAGTACTCAGGGTGCTGGGTGCTCAGTACTCAGGGTGCTCAGTGCTCAGTACTCAGGGTGCTCAGTGCTCAGTACTCAGGGTGCTCAGTGCTCAGGGTGCTGGGTGCTCAGTGCTCGGGGTGCTGGGTACTCAGTCCTCAGGGTGCTGGGTGCTCAGTGCTCAGGGTACTCGGTGCTCAGTGCTCAGGGTGCTGGGTGCTCAGTACTCAGTGTGCTGGGTGCTCAGTGCTCGGGGTGCTGGGTGCTCAGTACTCAGGGTGCTGGGTGCTCAATGCTCAGGGTGCTGGGTGCTCAGTGCTCAGGGTGCTCGGTGCTTAGTACTCATGGTGCTCGGTGCTTGGGGTTGCTGGGTGCTCAGTGCTTGGTGTGCTGGGTGCTCAGTGCTCGGGGTGCTGGGTGTTGAGTGCTCGGTGTGCTGGGTGCTCAGTGCTCGGGGTGCTGGGTGCTCAGTGCTCGGGGTGCTGGGTGCTCAGTACTCGGGGTGCTCGGTGCTCAGTACTCAGGGTGCTGGGTGCTCAGTGCTCTGGGTGCTGGGTGCTCAGTACTCAGGGTGCTCGGTGCTCAGTACTCAGGGTGCTGGGTGTTCAGTGCTCGGGGTGCTGGGTGCTCAATTATCAGGGTGCTGGGTGCTCAGTACGCTGGGTGCTCAGTACTCAGGGTGCTGGGTGCTCAGTACTCAGGGTGCTCGGTGCTCAGTACTCAGGGTGCTGGGTGCTCAGTGCTCGGGGTGCTGGGTGCTCATTAATCAGGGTGCTGGTTGCTCAGTACTCAGTGTGCTCAGTGCTTGGGGTGCTGGGTGCTCAGTACTCAAAGTGCTCAGTGCTTGGGGTGCAGGGTGCTCAGTACTCAGGGTGCTGGTTGCTCAGTGCTCAGGGTGCTGGGTGCTGAGTACTCAGGGTGCTGGGTGCTCAGTGCTCAGGGTGCTGGGTGCTCAGTGCTCGGGGTGCTGGGTGCTCAGTGCTCCGGGTGCTGGGTGCTCAGTGCTCGGGGTGCTGGGTGCTCAGTGCTCAGTGTTCTGGGTGCTCAGTGCTCGGGGTGCTGGGTGCTCAGTGCTCGCGGTGCTCGGTGCTCACTGCTCGGGGTGCTGGGTGCTCAGTACTCGGGGTGTTCAGTGCTCAGTACTCAGGGTGCTGGGTGCTCAGTGCTCAGGGTGCTGGGTGGTCAGTGCTCGGGGTGCTGGGTGTTCGGTGCTCAGGTTTCTGGGTGCACAGGACTCGTGGTGCTGGGTGCTCAGTACTCAGGGTGCTGGGTGCTCATTGCTCGGGGTGCTGGGTGCTCAGTGCTACGGGTGCTGGGTGCTCAGTGCTCGGTGTGCTGGGTGCTCAGTGCTCTGGGCGCTGGGTGCTCAGTGCTCGGGGTGCTCGGTGCTCAGTACTCAGGGTGCTGGGTGCTCAGTGCTCAGGGTGCTCGGTGCTCAGTACTCAGGGTGCTGGGTGCTCAGTGCTCGGTGTGCTCGGTGCTCAGTACGTTGGGTGCTCAGTACTCAGGGTGCTGGGTGCTCAGTGGTCGGGGTGGTCGGTGCTCAGTACTCGGGGTGCTGGGTGCTCCGTACTCGGGGTGCTGGGTGCTCAGTGCTCAGGGTGATCTGTTCTCAGTACTCAGGGTGCTGGGTGCTCAGTGCTCGGGGTGCTGGGTGCTCAGTACTCGGGGTGCTCAGTACTCAGGGTGCTGGGTGCTCAGTACTCAGGGTGCTGGGTGCTCAGTGCTCAGGGTGCTCGGTGCTCTGTACGTTGGGTGCTCAGTACTCAGGGTGCTGGGTGCTCAGTACTCAGGGTGCTGGGTGCTCAGTGCTCAGTACTCAGGTTGCTCAGTGCTCAGTGCTCGGGGTGCTGGGTGCTCAGTACTCAGGGTGCTGGGTGCTCAGTACTCAGGGTGCTGGGTGCTCAGTACTCAGGGTGCTGGGTGCTCAGTGCTCAGTACTCAGCGTGCTGTGTGCTCAGTGCTCGGGGTGCTGGGTCCTCAGTGCTCAGGGTGCTGGGTGCTCAGTACTCAGGGTGCTGGGTGCTCAGTGCTCGGGGTGCTGGGTCCTCAGTGCTCAGGGTGCTCAATGCTCAGTGCTCGGGGTGCTGGGTGCTCAGTGCTCGGGGTGCTGGGTGCTCAGTGCTCAGGGTGCTGGTTGCTCAGTACTCAGTGTGCTCAGTGCTCAGGGTGCTGGGTGCTCAGAACTCAGGGTGCTGGGTGCTCAGTACTCAGGGTGCTTGGTGCTCAGTACTCAGGGTGCTTGGTGCTCAGTACTCAGGGTGCTGGGTGCTCAGTGCTCAGGGTGCTCGGTGCTCAGTACTCATGGTGCTGGGTGCTCATTCTCTTGGTGCTGGGTGCTCAGTACTCAGGTTGCTCAGTACTCTGGGTGCACAGGGCTCAGTACTCATGGTGCTGAGTGCTCAGTACTCAGGGTGCTCGGTGCTCAGTTCTCAGGGTGCTCGGTGCTCAGTGTTTGGGGTGCTGGGTTCTCAGTACTCAGGGTGCTGGGTGCTCAGTGCTCAGGGTGCTGGGTGCTCAGTACTCAGTGCTCAGGATGCTGGATGCTCATTGCTCAGGGTGCTGGGTGCTCAGTGCTCAGGGTGCTCAGTGCTCAGTGCTCAGTACTCAGGGTGCTGGGTGCTCAGTACTCAGGGTGCTGGGTGCTCAATGCTCGGGGTACCCGGTGCTCAGTGCTCGGGGTGCTCGGTGCTCAGTACTCAGGGTGCTGAGTGCTCATTGCTCAGGGTGCTGGGTGCTCAGTGCTCAGGGTGCTGGGTGCTCAGTTCTCGGGGAGCTCGGTGCTCAGTACTCAGGGTGCTGGGTGCTCAGTACTCAGGGTGCTCAGTACTCAGTACTCAGGGTGCTGGGTGCTCAGTGCTTGGGGTGCTGGGTGCTCAGTGCTCAGTACTCAGGGTGTTGGGTGCTCAGTGCTCAGGGTGCTGGGTGCTCAGTACTCAGCGTGCTGGGTGCTCAGTACTCAGGGTGCTGGGTGCTCAGTACTCAGTATGCTGGGTGCTCAGTGCTCGGGGTACCCGGTGCTCAGTGCTCGGGGTGCTCGGTGCTCAGTACTCAGGGTGCTGAGTGCTCATTGCTCAGGGTGCTGGGTGCTCAGTGCTCAGGGTGCTAGGTGCTCAGTGCTCAGCGTGCTTGATGCTCAGTACTCAGGGTGCTGGGTGCTCAGTGCTCAGGGTGCTGGGTGCTCAGTGCTCAAAGTGCTGTGTGCTCAGTACTCACCGTGCTGGGTGCTCAGTACTCAGGGTGCTGGGTGCTCAGTACTCGGGGTGCTGGGTGCTCAGTGCTCAGGGTGCTGGGTGCTCAGTGCTCAGCGTGCTTGATGCTCAGTACTCAGGGTGCTGGGTGCTCAGTGCTTGGGGTGCTGGGTGCTCAGTACTCAGGGTGCTGGGTGCTCAGTGCTCAGTGTTCTGGGTGCTCAGTGCTCAGGGTGCTGGGAGCTCAGTACTCAGTGCTCAGTTTGCTGGGTGCTCAGTGCTCGGGCTGCAGGGTGCTCAGTGCTCAGGGTGCTGGGTGCTCAGTACTCAGGGTGCTGGGTGCACAGTGCTAGGGGTGCTGGGTGCTCAGTGCTCGGGGTCTGGGTGCTCAGTATTCAGGGTGCTGCGTGCTCAGTACTCAGGGTGCTGGGTGCTCAGTGCTCAGTGTGCTGGGTGCTCAGTTCTCTGGGTGCTGGGTGCTCAGTTCTCAGGGTGCTGGGTGCTCAGTGCTCTGGGTGCTGGGTGCTCAGTGATCGGGGTGGTGGGTGCTGAGTGCTCAGGGTGCTGGGTGCTCAGTGCTCGGGGTGCTCGGTGCTCAGTGCTCAGGGTCCTGGGTGCTCAGGGCTCGGGGTGCTGGGTGCTCAGTGCTCAGTACTCAGGGTGTTGGGTGCTCAGTGCTCAGGGTGCTGGGTGCTCAGTACTCAGCGTGGTGGGTGCTCAGTACTCAGGGTGCTGGGTGCTCAGTGCTCAGGGTGCTGGGTGCTCAGTGCTCAGGGTGCTGGGTGCTCAGTGCTCGGGGAGCTCGGTTCTCAGTACTCAGGGTGCTGGGTGCTCAGTACTCAGTGCTCGGGGTCCTGGGTGCTCGGTGCTCAGGGTGCTGGGTGCTCAGTACTCAGGGTGCTGGGTGCTCATTCTTGGGGTGCTGGGTGCTCAGTGCTCGGGGTGCTTTGTGCTCAGTGCTCGGGGTGCTGGGGGCTCAGTACTCAGGGTGCTCAGTTCTCAGTACTCAGGGTGCTGGGTGCTCAGTGCTCAGGGTGCTGGGTGCTCATTGCTCAGGGTGCTGGGTGCTCAGTGCTTGGGGAGCTCGGTGCTCAGTACTCAGGGTGCTGGGTGCTCAGTACTCAGTGCTCGGGGTGCTGGGTGCTCAGTGCTCGGGGTGCTCGGAGCTCAGTACTCAGGGTGCTGGGTGCTCAGTGCTCAGGGTGTTGGGTGCTCAGTGCTCCGGATGCTCAGTGCTCGGGGTGCTCGGAGCTCAGTACTCAGGGTGCTGGGTGCTCAGTGCTCAGTACTCAGGGTGCTGAGTGCTCAGTGCTCAGGGTGCTGTGTGCTCAGTGCTCAGGGTGCTGGGTGCTCAGTGCTCAGGGTGCTGGGTACTCAGTGCTCAGGGTGCTGGGTGCTCAGTACTCAGGGTGCTGGGTGCTCAGTACTCAGGGTGCTGGGTGCTCAGTGCTCGGGGTGCTATGTGCCCAGTGCTCACGGTGCTGGGTGCTCAGTGCTCGGGGTGCTCCGTGCTCAGTACTCAGGGTGCTGGGTGCTCAGTGCTTGAGGTGCTCAGTACTCAGGGTGCTGGGTGCTCAGTACTCAGGGTGCTGGGTGCTCAGTGCTCGGGGTGCTATGTGCTCAGTGCTCGCGGTGCTGGGTGCTCAGTGCTCTGGGTGCTCGGTGCTCAGTACTCAGGGTGCTGGGTGCTCAGTACTCAGGGTGCTCATTGCTCAGGATGCTGGGTGCTCAGTACTCAGGGTGCTGGGTGCTCAGTACTCAGGGTGCTGGGTGCTCAGTGCTCGGGGTGCTGGGTGCTCAGTACTCAGGGTGCTGGGGGCTCAGTACTCAGGGTGCTGGGTGCTCAGTACTCAGGTTGCTCGGTTCTCAGTACTCAGGGTGCTGGGTGCTCATTCTCGGCGTGCTGGGTGCTCATTGCTCGGGGTGCTGGGTGCTCAGTGCTACGGGTGCTGGGTGCTCAGTGCTCGGTGTGCTGGGTGCTCAGTGCTCTGGGCGCTGGGTGCTCAGTGCTCGGGGTGCTCGGTGCTCAGTACTCAGGGTGCTGGGTGCTCAGTGCTCAGGGTGCTCGGTGCTCAGTACTCAGGGTGCTGGGTGCTCAGTGCTCGGTGTGCTCGGTGCTCAGTACGTTGGGTGCTCAGTACTCAGGGTGCTGGGTGCTCAGTGCTCAGGGTGATCGGTGCTCAGTACTCAGGGTGCTCAGTACTCAGGGTGCTGCATGCTCAGGGATCGGGGTGCTGGGAGTTCAGTACTCAGGGTGCTGGGTGCACAGTGCTCGGGGTGCTGGGTGCTGAGTGCTCAGGGTGCTGGGTGCTCTGTACTCGGGGTACTCGGTGCTCAGTACTCAGGGTGCTGGGTGCTCAGTACTCAGGGTGCTGGGTGCTCAGTACTCAGGGTGCTCGCTGCTCAGTACGCAGGGTGCTGTGTGCTCAGTGCTCAGGGTGCTGGGTGCTCAGTACTCAGGGTGCTGGGTACTCAGTGCTCAGGGTGATCGGTGCTCAGTCCTCAGGGTGCTCAGTACTCAGGGTGCTGGGTGCTCAGTGCTCAGGTTGCTCAGTACTAAGGGTGCTGAGTGCTCAGTACTCAGGGTGCTGGGTGCTCAGTGCTCGGGTGCTGGGTGCTCAGTACTCAGGGTGCTGGGTGCTCAGTGCTCAGGGTGCTGTGTACTCAGTACTCAGGGTGCTGGGTGCTCAGTACTCAGGGTGCTCAGTGCTCGGGGAGCTCGGTGCTCAGTACTCAGGGTGCTGGGTGCTCAGTAGTCAGTGCTCGGGGTCCTGGGTGCTCAGCGCTCTGGGTGCTTAGTGCACAGTACTCAGGGTGCTGGCTGCTCAGTATTCAGGGTTCTCAGTGCTCGGGGTGCTGGGTGCTCAGTACTCAGGGTGCTGGGTGCTCATTCTCGGGGTGCTGGGTGCTCAGTGCTCAGGATGCTCGGTGCTCAGTACTTTGGTGCTGGGTGCTCAGTACTCGGGGTGCTGGGTGCTCATTACTCAATGTGCTGGGTGCTCAGTGCTCGGGGTGCTCGCTGCTCAGTACTCTTGGTGCTGGGTGCTCAGTACTCAGGGTGCTGGGTGCTCAGTGCTCGGGGTTCTCGGTGCTCAGTGCTCAGGATGCTCGGTGCTCAGTACTTTTGGTGCTGGGTGCTCAGTACTCAGGGTGCTGGGAGCTCAGTGCCTGGGGTGCTCGGTGCTCAGTACTCAGGGTGCTGGGTGCTCAGGGCTCAGGATGCTGGGTGCTCAGTACTCAGGGTGCTCAGTACTCAGGACTCAGGGTGCTGGGTGCTCAGTGCTCAGGGTGCTGGGTGCTCAGTGCTCTGGGTGCTGGGTGCTCAGTACTCGGGGTGCTCGGTGCTCAGTACTCAGGGTGCTTGGTGCTCAGTACTCAGGGTGCTGGGTGCTCAGTACTCAGGGTGCTGGGTGCTCAGTACTCAGGGTGCTGGGTGCTCAGTACTCAGGCTGCTGGGTGCTCAGTGCTCAGGGTGCTGTGTGCTCAGTACTCAGGGTGCTATATGCTCAGTACTCAGGGTGCTGGGTGCTCAGTGCTCAGGGTGCTGGGTGCTCAGTGCTCGGGGTGCTCGGTGCTCAGTAGTCAGGGTGCTGGGTGCTCAGTGCTCGGGGTGCTGGGTGCTCAGTTCTCAGGGTGCTGGGTGCTCAGTACTCGGGGTGCTCGGTGCTCAGTACTGAGGGTGCTGGGTGCTCAGTACTCAGGGTGCTCGGTGCTCAGTACTCAGGGTGCTGGGTGCTCAGTGCTCATTTGCTGGGTGCTACGTTCTCAGGGTGCTGGGTGCTCAGGGCTAGGGGTGCTGGGTGCTCAGTACTCAGGGTGCTCAGTACTCAGGGTGCTGTGTGCTCAGTGCTCAGTGCTCAGGATGCTGGATGCTCATTGCTCAGGGTGCTGGGTGCTCAGTCCTCAGGGTGCTCAGTGCTCAGTCAGGGTGCTCGGTGCTCTGTACTCAGGGTGCTCAGTGCTCAGTACTCAGGTTGCTCAGTGCTCAGTGCTCGGGGTGCTGGGTGCTCAGTACTCAGGGTGCTGGGTGCTCAGTACTCAGGGTGCTGGGTGCTCAGTGCTCAGTACTCAGCGTGCTGGGTGCTCAGTGCTCGGGGTGCTGGGTCCTCAGTGCTCATGGTGCTGGGTGCTCAGTACTCAGGGTGCTGGGTGCTCAGTGCTCGGGGTGCTGGGTACTCAGTGCTCAGGGTGCTCAATGCTCAGTGCTCGGGGTGCTGGGTGCTCAGTGCTCGGGGTGCTGGGTGCTCAGTGCTCAGGGTGCTGGTTGCTCAGTACTCAGTGTGCTCAGTACTCAGGGTGCTGGGTGCTCAGAACTCAGGGTGCTGGGTGCTCAGTACTCAGGGTGCTGGGTGCTCAGTACTCAGGGTGCTTGGTGCTCAGTACTCAGGGTGCTGGGTGCTCAGTGCTCAGGGTGCTCGGTGCTCAGTACTCATGGTGCTGGGTGCTCATTCTCGGGGTGCTGGGTGCTCAGTAATCAGGTTGCTCAGTACTCTGGGTGCACGGGGCTCAGTACTCATGGTGCTGAGTGCTCAGTACTCAGGGTGCTCGGTGCTCAGTTCTCAGGGTGCTCGGTGCTCAGTGTTTGGGGTGCTGGGTGCTCAGTACTCAGGGTGCTGGGTGCTCAGTGCTCAGGGTGCTGGGTGCTCAGTACTCAGTGCTCAGGATGCTGGATGCTCATTGCTCAGGGTGCTGGGTGCTCAGTGCTCAGGGTGCTCAGTGCTCAGTGCTCAGTACTCAGGGTGCTGGGTTCTCAGTACTCAGGGTGCTGGGTGCTCAATGCTCGGGGTACCCGGTGCTCAGTGCTCGGGGTGCTCGGTGCTCAGTACTCAGGGTGCTGAGTGCTCAGTGCTCAGGGTGCTGGGTGCTCAGTGCTCAGGGTGCTGGGTGCTCAGTGCTCGGGGAGCTCGGTGCTCAGTACTCAGGGTGCTGGGTGCTCAGTACGCAGGGTGCTCAGTACTCAGTACTCAGGGTGCTGGGTGCTTAGTGCTTGGGGTGCTGGGTGCTCAGTGCTCAGTACTCAGGGTGTTGGGTGCTCAGTGCTCAGGGTGCTGGGTGCTCAGTACTCAGCGTGCTGGGTGCTCAGTACTCAGGGTGCTGGGTGCTCAGTACTCAGTGTGCTGGGTGCTCAGTGCTCGGGGTACCCGGTGCTCAGTGCTCGGGGTGCTCGGTGCTCAGTACTCAGGGTGCTGAGTGCTCATTGCTCAGGGTGCTGGGTGCTCAGTGCTCAGGGTGCTAGGTGCTCAGTGCTCAGCGTGCTTGATGCTCAGTACTCAGGGTGCTGGGTGCTCAGTGCTCAGGGTGCTGGGTGCTCAGTGCCCAAAGTGCTGGGTGCTCAGTACTCAGGGTGCTGGGTGCTCAGTACTCAGGGTGCTGGGTGCTCAGTACTCGGGGTGCTGGGTGCTCAGTGCTCAGGGTGCTGGGTGCTCAGTGCTCAGCGTGCTTGATGCTCAGTACTCAGGGTGCTGGGTGCTCAGTGCTTGGGGTGCTAGGTGCTCAGTACTCAGGGTGCTGGGTGCTCAGTGCTCAGGGTTCTGGGTGCTCAGTGCTCAGGGTGCTGGGAGCTCAGTACTCAGTGCTCAGTTTGCTGGGTGCTCAGTGCTCGGGCTGCAGGGTGCTCAGGGCACAAAGTGCTGGGTGCTCAGTACTCAGGGTGCTGGGTGCACAGTGCTAGGGGTGCTGGGTGCTCAGTGCTCGGGGTCTGGGTGCTCAGTACTCAGGGTGCTGGGTGCTCAGTACTCAGGGTGCTGGGTGCTCAGTGCTCAGTGTGCTGGGTGCTCAGTTCTCTGGGTGCTGGGTGCTCAGTTCTCAGGGTGCTGGGTGCTCAGTGCTCTGGGTGCTGGGTGCTCAGTGATCGGGGTGATGGGTGCTGAGTGCTCAGGGTGCTGGGTGCTCAGTGCTCGGGGTGCTCGGTGCTCAGTGCTCAGGGTCCTGGGTGCTCAGGGCTCGGGGTGCTGGGTGCTCAGTGCTCAGTACTCAGGGTGTTGGGTGCTCAGTGCTCAGGGTGCTGGGTGCTCAGTACTCAGCGTGGTGGGTGCTCAGTACTCAGGGTGCTGGGTGCTCAGTGCTCAGGGTGCTGGGTGCTCAGTGCTCAGGGTGCTGGGTGCTCAGTGCTCGGGGAGCTCGGTGCTCAGTACTCAGGGTGCTGGGTGCTCAGTACTCAGTGCTCGGGGTCCTGGGTGCTCGGTGCTCAGGGTGCTGGGTGCTCAGTACTCAGGGTGCTGGGTGCTCATTCTCGGGGTGCTGGGTGCTCAGTGCTCGGGGTGCTTTGTGCTCAGTGCTCGGGGTGCTGGGGGCTCAGTACTCAGGGTGCTCGGTTCTCAGTACTCAGGGTGCTGGGTGCTCAGTGCTCAGGGTGCTGGGTGCTCAGTGCTCAGGGTGCTGGGTGCTCAGTGCTCGGGGAGCTCGGTGCTCAGTACCCAGGGTGCTGGGTGCTCAGTACTCAGTGCTCGGGGTGCTGGGTGCTCAGTGCTCGGGGTGCTGGGTGGTCAGTGCTCAGTGCTCAGGGTGCTGGGTGCTCAGTGCTCAGTGCTCAGGGTGCTGGGTGTTCAGTACTCAGGGTGCTGGGTGCTCAGTACTCAGGGTGATCTCTTCTCAGTACTCAGGGTGCTGGGTGCTCAGTGCTCGGGGTGCTGGGTGCTCAGTACTCGGGGTGCTCAGTACTCAGGGTGCTGGGTGCTCAGTACTCAGTGTGCTGGGTCCTCAGTGGTCGGGGTGGTCGGTGCTCAGTACTCGGGGTGCTGGGTGCTCATTACTCGGGGTGCTGGGTGCTCAGTGCTCAGGGTGATCTGTTCTCAGTACTCAGGGTGCTGGGTGCTCAGTGCTCGGGGTGCTGGGTGCTCAGTACTCGGGGTGCTCAGTACTCAGGGTGCTGGGTGCTCAGTACTCAGGGTGCTGGGTGCTCAGTGCTCAGGGTGCTCGGTGCTCTGTACGTTGGGTGCTCAGTACTCAGGGTGCTGGGTGCTCAGTGCTCAGGGTGCTGGGTGCTCAGTACTCAGGGTGCTCAGTACTCAGTACTCAGTACTCAGGTTGCTCAGTGCTCAGTGCTCGGGGTGCTGGGTGCTCAGTACTCAGGGTGCTGGGTGCTCAGTACTCAGGGTGCTGGGTGCTCAGTGCTCAGTACTCAGCGTGCTGGGTGCTCAGTGCTCGGGGTGCTGGGTCCTCAGTGCTCAGGGTGCTGGGTGCTCAGTACTCAGGGTGCTGGGTGCTCAGTGCTCGGGGTGCTGGGTCCTCAGTGCTCAGGGTGCTCAATGCTCAGTGCTCGGGGTGCTGGGTGCTCAGTGCTCGGGGTGCTGGGTGCTCAGTGCTCAGGGTGCTGGTTGCTCAGTACTCAGTGTGCTCAGTGCTCAGGGTGCTGGGTGCTCAGAACTCAGGGTGCTGGGTGCTCAGTACTCAGGGTGCTGGGTGCTCAGTACTCAGGGTGCTTGGTGCTCAGTACTCAGGGTGCTGGGTGCTCAGTGCTCAGGGTGCTCGGTGCTCAGTACTCATGGTGCTGGGTGCTCATTCTCGGGGTGCTGGGTGCTCAGTACTCAGGTTGCTCAGTACTCTGGGTGCACGGGGCTCAGTACTCATGGTGCTGAGTGCTCAGTACTCAGGGTGCTCGGTGCCCAGTTCTCAGGGTGCTCGGTGCTCAGTGTTTGGGGTGCTGGGTTCTCAGTACTCAGGGTGCTGGGTGCTCAGTGCTCAGGGTGCTGGGTGCTCAGTACTCAGTGCTCAGGATGCTGGATGCTCATTGCTCAGGGTGCTGGGTGCTCAGTGCTCAGGGTGCTCAGTGCTCAGTGCTCAGTACTCAGGGTGCTGGGTGCTCAGTACTCAGGGTGATGGGTGCTCAATGCTCGGGGTACCCGGTGCTCAGTGCTCGGGGTGCTCGGTGCTCAGTACTCAGGGTGCTGAGTGCTCAGTGCTCAGGGTGCTGGGTGCTCAGTGCTCAGGGTGCTGGGTGCTGAGTGCTCAGGGTGCTGGGTGCTCAGTGCTCGGGGTGCTCGGTGCTCAGTGCTCAGGGTCCTGGGTGCTCAGGGCTCGGGGTGCTGGGTGCTCAGTGCTCAGGGTGCTGGGTGCTCAGTTCTCTGGGTGCTGGGTGCTCAGTTCTCAGGGTGCTGGGTGCTCAGTGCTCTGGGTGCTGGGTGCTCAGTGATCGGGGTGATGGGTGCTGAGTGCTCAGGGTGCTGGGTGCTCAGTGCTCGGGGTGCTCGGTGCTCAGTGCTCAGGGTCCTGGGTGCTCAGGGCTCGGGGTGCTGGGTGCTCAGTGCTCAGTACTCAGGGTGTTGGGTGCTCAGTGCTCAGGGTGCTGGGTGCTCAGTACTCAGCGTGGTGGGTGCTCAGTACTCAGGGTGCTGGGTGCTCAGTGCTCAGGGTGCTGGGTGCTCAGTGCTCAGGGTGCTGGGTGCTCAGTGCTCGGGGAGCTCGGTGCTCAGTACTCAGGGTGCTGGGTGCTCAGTACTCAGTGCTCGGGGTCCTGGGTGCTCGGTGCTCAGGGTGCTGGGTGCTCAGTACTCAGGGTGCTGGGTGCTCATTCTCGGGGTGCTGGGTGCTCAGTGCTCAGGGTGCTCAGTGCTCAGTGCTCAGTACTCAGGGTGCTGGGTGCTCAGTACTCAGGGTGATGGGTGCTCAATGCTCGGGGTACCCGGTGCTCAGTGCTCGGGGTGCTCGGTGCTCAGTACTCAGGGTGCTGAGTGCTCAGTGCTCAGGGTGCTGGGTGCTCAGTGCTCAGGGTGCTGGGTGCTCAGTTCTCGGGGAGCTCGGTGCTCAGTACTCAGGGTGCTGGGTGCTCAGTACTCAGGGTGCTCAGTACTCAGTACTCAGGGTGCTGGGTGCTCAGTGCTTGGGGTGCTGGGTGCTCAGTGCTCAGTACTCAGGGTGTTGGGTGCTCAGTGCTCAGGGTGCTGGGTGCTCAGTACTCAGCGTGCTGGGTGCTCAGTACTCAGGGTGCTGGGTGCTCAGTACTCAGTATGCTGGGTGCTCAGTGCTCGGGGTACCCGGTGCTCAGTGCTCGGGGTGCTCGGTGCTCAGTACTCAGGGTGATGAGTGCTCATTGCTCAGGGTGCTGGGTGCTCAGTGCTCAGGGTGCTAGGTGCTCAGTGCTCAGCGTGCTTGATGCTCAGTACTCAGGGTGCTGGGTGCTCAGTGCTCAGGGTGCTGGGTGCTCAGTGCTCAAAGTGCTGGGTGCTCAGTACTCAGGGTGCTGGGTGCTCAGTACTCAGGGTGCTGGGTGCTCAGTACTCGGGGTGCTGGGTGCTCAGTGCTCAGGGTGCTGGGTGCTCAGTGCTCAGCGTGCTTGATGCTCAGTACTCAGGGTGCTGGGTGCTCAGTGCTTGGGGTGCTGGGTGCTCAGTACTCAGGGTGCTGGGTGCTCAGTGCTCAGGGTTCTGGGTGCTCAGTGCTCAGGGTGCTGGGAGCTCAGTACTCAGTGCTCAGTTTGCTGGGTGCTCAGTGCTCGGGCTGCAGGGTGCTCAGTGCTCAGGGTGCTGGGTGCTCAGTACTCAGGGTGCTGGGTGCACAGTGCTAGGGGTGCTGGGTGCTCAGTGCTCGGGGTATGGGTGCTCAGTATTCAGGGTGCTGGGTGCTCAGTACTCAGGGTGCTGGGTGCTCAGTGCTCAGTGTGCTGGGTGCTCAGTTCTCTGGGTGCTGGGTGCTCAGTTCTCAGGGTGCTGGGTGCTCAGTGCTCTGGGTGCTGGGTGCTCAGTGATCGGGGTGGTGGGTGCTGAGTGCTCAGGGTGCTGGGTGCTCAGTGCTCGGGGTGCTCGGTGCTCAGTGCTCAGGGTCCTGGGTGCTCAGGGCTCGGGGTGCTGGGTGCTCAGTGCTCAGTACTCAGGGTGTTGGGTGCTCAGTGCTCAGGGTGCTGGGTGCTCAGTACTCAGCGTGGTGGGTGCTCAGTACTCAGGGTGCTGGGTGCTCAGTGCTCAGGGTGCTGGGTGCTCAGTGCTCAGGGTGCTGGGTGCTCAGTGCTCAGGGTGCTGGGTGCTCAGTGCTCGGGGTGCTCGGTGCTCAGTGCTCAGGGTCCTGGGTGCTCAGGGCTCGGGGTGCTGGGTGCTCAGTGCTCAGTACTCAGGGTGTTGGGTGCTCAGTGCTCAGGGTGCTGGGTGCTCAGTACTCAGCGTGGTGGGTGCTCAGTACTCAGGGTGCTGGGTGCTCAGTGCTCAGGGTGCTGGGTGCTCAGTGCTCAGGGTGCTGGGTGCTCAGTGCTCGGGGAGCTCGGTGCTCAGTACTCAGGGTGCTGGGTGCTCAGTACTCAGTGCTCGGGGTCCTGGGTGCTCGGTGCTCAGGGTGCTGGGTGCTCAGTACTCAGGGTGCTGGGTGCTCATTCTCGGGGTGCTGGGTGCTCAGTGCTCGGGGTGCTTTGTGCTCAGTGCTCGGGGTGCTGGGGGCTCAGTACTCAGGGTGCTCGGTTCTCAGTACTCAGGGTGCTGGGTGCTCAGTGCTCAGGGTGCTGGGTGCTCAGTGCTCAGGGTGCTGGGTGCTCAGTGCTCGGGGAGCTCGGTGCTCAGTACCCAGGGTGCTGGGTGCTCAGTACTCAGTGCTCGGGGTGCTGGGTGCTCAGTGCTCGGGGTGCTGGGTGGTCAGTGCTCAGTGCTCAGGGTGCTGGGTGCTCAGTGCTCAGTGCTCAGGGTGCTGGGTGTTCAGTACTCAGGGTGCTGGGTGCTCAGTACTCAGGGTGATCTCTTCTCAGTACTCAGGGTGCTGGGTGCTCAGTGCTCGGGGTGCTGGGTGCTCAGTACTCGGGGTGCTCAGTACTCAGGGTGCTGGGTGCTCAGTACTCAGTGTGCTGGGTCCTCAGTGGTCGGGGTGGTCGGTGCTCAGTACTCGGGGTGCTGGGTGCTCATTACTCGGGGTGCTGGGTGCTCAGTGCTCAGGGTGATCTGTTCTCAGTACTCAGGGTGCTGGGTGCTCAGTGCTCGGGGTGCTGGGTGCTCAGTACTCGGGGTGCTCAGTACTCAGGGTGCTGGGTGCTCAGTACTCAGGGTGCTGGGTGCTCAGTGCTCAGGGTGCTCGGTGCTCTGTACGTTGGGTGCTCAGTACTCAGGGTGCTGGGTGCTCAGTGCTCAGGGTGCTGGGTGCTCAGTACTCAGGGTGCTCAGTACTCAGTACTCAGTACTCAGGTTGCTCAGTGCTCAGTGCTCGGGGTGCTGGGTGCTCAGTACTCAGGGTGCTGGGTGCTCAGTACTCAGGGTGCTGGGTGCTCAGTGCTCAGTACTCAGCGTGCTGGGTGCTCAGTGCTCGGGGTGCTGGGTCCTCAGTGCTCAGGGTGCTGGGTGCTCAGTACTCAGGGTGCTGGGTGCTCAGTGCTCGGGGTGCTGGGTCCTCAGTGCTCAGGGTGCTCAATGCTCAGTGCTCGGGGTGCTGGGTGCTCAGTGCTCGGGGTGCTGGGTGCTCAGTGCTCAGGGTGCTGGTTGCTCAGTACTCAGTGTGCTCAGTGCTCAGGGTGCTGGGTGCTCAGAACTCAGGGTGCTGGGTGCTCAGTACTCAGGGTGCTGGGTGCTCAGTACTCAGGGTGCTTGGTGCTCAGTACTCAGGGTGCTGGGTGCTCAGTGCTCAGGGTGCTCGGTGCTCAGTACTCATGGTGCTGGGTGCTCATTCTCGGGGTGCTGGGTGCTCAGTACTCAGGTTGCTCAGTACTCTGGGTGCACGGGGCTCAGTACTCATGGTGCTGAGTGCTCAGTACTCAGGGTGCTCGGTGCCCAGTTCTCAGGGTGCTCGGTGCTCAGTGTTTGGGGTGCTGGGTTCTCAGTACTCAGGGTGCTGGGTGCTCAGTGCTCAGGGTGCTGGGTGCTCAGTACTCAGTGCTCAGGATGCTGGATGCTCATTGCTCAGGGTGCTGGGTGCTCAGTGCTCAGGGTGCTCAGTGCTCAGTGCTCAGTACTCAGGGTGCTGGGTGCTCAGTACTCAGGGTGATGGGTGCTCAATGCTCGGGGTACCCGGTGCTCAGTGCTCGGGGTGCTCGGTGCTCAGTATTCAGGGTGCTGAGTGCTCAGTGCTCAGGGTGCTGGGTGCTCAGTGCTCAGGGTGCTGGGTGCTCAGTTCTCGGGGAGCTCGGTGCTCAGTACTCAGGGTGCTGGGTGCTCAGTACTCAGGGTGCTCAGTACTCAGTACTCAGGGTGCTGGGTGCTCAGTGCTTGGGGTGCTGGGTGCTCAGTGCTCAGTACTCAGGGTGTTGGGTGCTCAGTGCTCAGGGTGCTGGGTGCTCAGTACTCAGCGTGCTGGGTGCTCAGTACTCAGGGTGCTGGGTGCTCAGTACTCAGTATGCTGGGTGCTCAGTGCTCGGGGTACCCGGTGCTCAGTGCTCGGGGTGCTCGGTGCTCAGTACTCAGGGTGATGAGTGCTCATTGCTCAGGGTGCTGGGTGCTCAGTGCTCAGGGTGCTAGGTGCTCAGTGCTCAGCGTGCTTGATGCTCAGTACTCAGGGTGCTGGGTGCTCAGTGCTCAGGGTGCTGGGTGCTCAGTGCTCAAAGTGCTGGGTGCTCAGTACTCAGGGTGCTGGGTGCTCAGTACTCAGGGTGCTGGGTGCTCAGTACTCGGGGTGCTGGGTGCTCAGTGCTCAGGGTGCTGGGTGCTCAGTGCTCAGCGTGCTTGATGCTCAGTACTCAGGGTGCTGGGTGCTCAGTGCTTGGGGTGCTGGGTGCTCAGTACTCAGGGTGCTGGGTGCTCAGTGCTCAGGGTTCTGGGTGCTCAGTGCTCAGGGTGCTGGGAGCTCAGTACTCAGTGCTCAGTTTGCTGGGTGCTCAGTGCTCGGGCTGCAGGGTGCTCAGTGCTCAGGGTGCTGGGTGCTCAGTACTCAGGGTGCTGGGTGCACAGTGCTAGGGGTGCTGGGTGCTCAGTGCTCGGGGTATGGGTGCTCAGTATTCAGGGTGCTGGGTGCTCAGTACTCAGGGTGCTGGGTGCTCAGTGCTCAGTGTGCTGGGTGCTCAGTTCTCTGGGTGCTGGGTGCTCAGTTCTCAGGGTGCTGGGTGCTCAGTGCTCTGGGTGCTGGGTGCTCAGTGATCGGGGTGGTGGGTGCTGAGTGCTCAGGGTGCTGGGTGCTCAGTGCTCGGGGTGCTCGGTGCTCAGTGCTCAGGGTCCTGGGTGCTCAGGGCTCGGGGTGCTGGGTGCTCAGTGCTCAGTACTCAGGGTGTTGGGTGCTCAGTGCTCAGGGTGCTGGGTGCTCAGTACTCAGCGTGGTGGGTGCTCAGTACTCAGGGTGCTGGGTGCTCAGTGCTCAGGGTGCTGGGTGCTCAGTGCTCAGGGTGCTGGGTGCTCAGTGCTCGGGGAGCTCGGTTCTCAGTACTCAGGGTGCTGGGTGCTCAGTACTCAGTGCTCGGGGTCCTGGGTGCTCGGTGCTCAGGGTGCTGGGTGCTCAGTACTCAGGGTGCTGGGTGCTCATTCTCGGGGTGCTGGGTGCTCAGTGCTCGGGGTGCTTTGTGCTCAGTGCTCGGGGTGCTGGGGGCTCAGTACTCAGGGTGCTCGGTTCTCAGTACTCAGGGTGCTGGGTGCTCAGTGCTCAGGGTGCTGGGTGCTCAGTGCTCAGGGTGCTGGGTGCTCAGTGCTCGGGGAGCTCGGTGCTCAGTACTCAGGGTGCTGGGTGCTCAGTACTCAGTGCTCGGGGTGCTGGGTGCTCAGTGCTCGGGGTGCTGGGTGGTCAGTGCTCAGTGCTCAGGGTGCTGGGTGCTCAGTGCTCAGTGCTCAGGGTGCTGGTTGTTCAGTACTCAGGGTGCTGGGTGCTCAGTACTCAGGGTGATCTGTTCTCAGTACTCAGGGTGCTGGGTGCTCAGTGCTCGGGGTGCTGGGTGCTCAGTACTCGGGGTGCTCAGTACTCAGGGTGCTGGGTGCTCAGTACTCAGGGTGCTGGGTGCTCAGTGGTCGGGGTGGTCGGTGCTCAGTACTCGGGGTGCTGGGTGCTCAGTACTCGGGGTGCTGGGTGCTCAGTGCTCAGGGTGATCTGTTCTCAGTACTCAGGGTGCTGGGTGCTCAGTGCTCGGGGTGCTGGGTGCTCAGTACTCGGGGTGCTCAGTACTCAGGGTGCTGGGTGCTCAGTACTCAGGGTGCTGGGTGCTCAGTGGTCGGGGTGGTCGCTGCTCAGTACTCGGGGTGCTGGGTGCTCAGTACTCGGGGTGCTGGGTGCTCAGTGCTCAGGGTGCTGGGTGCTCAGTGCTCGGGGTGCTGGGTGCTCAGTGCTCAGGGTGCTGGCTGCTCAGTGCTCAGGGTGCTGGGTGCTCAATACTCAGGGTGCTAGGTGCTCAGTACTCAGGGTGCTCAGTGCTCAGTACTCAGCGTGCTGGGTGCTCAGTGCTCAGGGTCCTCGGTGCTCAGTACTCAGGGTGCTCAGTGCTCAGTACTCAGCGTGCTTTGTGCTCAGTGCTCAATGTGCTGGGTGCTCAGTACTCAGGGTTGCTGGGTGCTCATTACTCAGGGTGCTGGGTGCTCAGTACTCAGGGTGCTGGGTGCTCAGTGCTCGGGGTGCTCGGTGATCAGTACTCAGGGTGCTGGGTGCTCAGTGCTCAGGGTGCTGGTTACTCAGTACTCAGGGTGCTGGGTGCTCAGTGCTCAGGGTGCTGGGTGCTCAGTGCTCACGGTGCTGGGTGCTCAGTGCTCAGGGTGCTGGGTGCTCAGTCCTCAGGGTGCTGGGTGCTCAGTACTCAGGGTGTTTGGTGCTCAGTACTCAGGGTGCTCAGTGCTCAGTACTCAGGGTGCTGGTTGCTCAGTGCTCGGGGTGCTCGGTGCTCAGTACTCAGGGTGCTTGGTGCTCAGTACTCAGGGTGCTGGGTGCTCAGTACTCAGGGTGCTGGGTTTTCATTATTGGGGTGCTGGGTGCTCAGTACTCAGGGTGCTGGGTGCTCAGTGCTCAGGGTGCTGGGTGCTCAGTACTCAGGGTGCTGGGTGCTCAGTACTCAGGGTGCTCGGTGCTCAGTACTCAGGGTGCTGGGTGCTCAGTGTCCAGGGTGCTGGGTACTCAGTACTCAGGGTGCTGGGTGCTCAGTACTCAGGGTGCTGGGTGCTCAGTGCTCAGGGTGCTGGGTGCTCAGTGCTCAGGGTGCTGGGTGCTCAGTACTCAGGGTGCTGGGTGCTCAGTGCTCAGGGTGATCGGTGCTCAGTACTCAGGGTGCTGGGTGCTCAGTGCTCAGGGTGCTGGGTGCTCAGTGCTCAGGGTGCTGGGTGCTCAGTACTCAGGGTGCTGGTTGCTCAGTGCTCGGGGTGCTGGGTGCTCAGTGCTCAGGGTGATCGGTGCTCAGTACTCAGGGTGCTGGGTGCTCAGTGCTCAGGGTGCTGGGTGCTCAGTCCTCAGGGTGCTCAGTGCTCAGGGTGCTGGGTGCTCAGTGCTCGGGGTGCTGGGTGCTCAGTTCTCGGGGAGCTCGGTGCTCAGTACTCAGGGTGCTGGGTGCTCAGTACTCAGGGTGCTCAGTACTCAGTACTCAGGGTGCTGGGTGCTCAGTGCTTGGGGTGCTGGGTGCTCAGTGCTCAGGGTGCTGGGTGCTCAGTACTCAGCGTGCTGGGTGCTCAGTACTCAGGGTGCTGGGTGCTCAGTACTCAGTATGCTGGGTGCTCAGTGCTCGGGGTACCCGGTGCTCAGTGCTCGGGGTGCTCGGTGCTCAGTACTCAGGGTGCTGAGTGCTCATTGCTCAGGGTGCTGGGTGCTCAGTGCTCAGGGTGCTAGGTGCTCAGTGCTCAGCGTGCTTGATGCTCAGTACTCAGGGTGCTGGGTGCTCAGTGCTCAGGGTGCTGGGTGCTCAGTGCTCAAAGTGCTGGGTGCTCAGTACTCAGGGTGCTGGGTGCTCAGTACTCGGGGTGCTGGGTGCTCAGTGCTCAGGGTGCTGGGTGCTCAGTGCTCAGCGTGCTTGACGCTCAGTACTCAGGGTGCTGGGTGCTCAGTGCTCAGCGTGCTTGACGCTCAGTACTCAGGGTGCTGGGTGCTCAGTGCTTGGGGTGTTGGGTGCTCAGTGCTCAGGGTTCTGGGTGCTCAGTGCTCAGGGTGCTGGGAGCTCAGTACTCAGTGCTCAGTTTGCTGGGTGCTCAGTGCTCGGGCTGCAGGGTGCTCAGTGCTCAGGGTGCTGGGTGCTCAGTACTCAGGGTGCTGGGTGCTCAGTACTCGGGGTGCTGGGTGCTCAGTGCTCAGGGTGCTGGGTGCTCAGTGCTCAGCGTGCTTGATGCTCAGTACTCAGGGTGCTGGGTGCTCAGTGCTTGGGGTGCTAGGTGCTCAGTACTCAGGGTGCTGGGTGCTCAGTGCTCAGGGTTCTGGGTGCTCAGTGCTCAGGGTGCTGGGAGCTCAGTACTCAGTGCTCAGTTTGCTGGGTGCTCAGTGCTCGGGCTGCAGGGTGCTCAGTGCTCAAAGTGCTGGGTGCTCAGTACTCAGGGTGCTGGGTGCACAGTGCTAGGGGTGCTGGGTGCTCAGTGCTCGGGGTCTGGGTGCTCAGTACTCAGGGTGCTGGGTGCTCAGTACTCAGGGTGCTGGGTGCTCAGTGCTCAGTGTGCTGGGTGCTCAGTTCTCTGGGTGCTGGGTGCTCAGTTCTCAGGGTGCTGGGTGCTCAGTGCTCTGGGTGCTGGGTGCTCAGTGATCGGGGTGATGGGTGCTGAGTGCTCAGGGTGCTGGGTGCTCAGTGCTCGGGGTGCTCGGTGCTCAGTGCTCAGGGTCCTGGGTGCTCAGGGCTCGGGGTGCTGGGTGCTCAGTGCTCAGTACTCAGGGTGTTGGGTGCTCAGTGCTCAGGGTGCTGGGTGCTCAGTACTCAGCGTGGTGGGTGCTCAGTACTCAGGGTGCTGGGTGCTCAGTGCTCAGGGTGCTGGGTGCTCAGTGCTCAGGGTGCTGGGTGCTCAGTGCTCGGGGAGCTCGGTGCTCAGTACTCAGGGTGCTGGGTGCTCAGTACTCAGTGCTCGGGGTCCTGGGTGCTCGGTGCTCAGGGTGCTGGGTGCTCAGTACTCAGGGTGCTGGGTGCTCATTCTCGGGGTGCTGGGTGCTCAGTGCTCGGGCTGCTTTGTGCTCAGTGCTCGGGGTGCTGGGGGCTCAGTACTCAGGGTGCTCGGTTCTCAGTACTCAGGGTGCTGGGTGCTCAGTGCTCAGGGTGCTGGGTGCTCAGTGCTCAGGGTGCTGGGTGCTCAGTGCTCGGGGAGCTCGGTGCTCAGTACCCAGGGTGCTGGGTGCTCAGTACTCAGTGCTCGGGGTGCTGGGTGCTCAGTGCTCGGGGTGCTGGGTGGTCAGTGCTCAGTGCTCAGGGTGCTGGGTGCTCAGTGCTCAGTGCTCAGGGTGCTGGGTGTTCAGTACTCAGGGTGCTGGGTGCTCAGTACTCAGGGTGATCTCTTCTCAGTACTCAGGGTGCTGGGTGCTCAGTGCTCGGGGTGCTGGGTGCTCAGTACTCGGGGTGCTCAGTACTCAGGGTGCTGGGTGCTCAGTACTCAGTGTGCTGGGTGCTCAGTGGTCGGGGTGGTCGGTGCTCAGTACTCGGGGTGCTGGGTGCTCATTACTCGGGGTGCTGGGTGCTCAGTGCTCAGGGTGATCTGTTCTCAGTACTCAGGGTGCTGGGTGCTCAGTGCTCGGGGTGCTGGGTGCTCAGTACTCGGGGTGCTCAGTACTCAGGGTGCTGGGTGCTCAGTACTCAGGGTGCTGGGTGCTCAGTGCTCAGGGTGCTCGGTGCTCTGTACGTTGGGTGCTCAGTACTCAGGGTGCTGGGTGCTCAGTGCTCAGGGTGCTGGGTGCTCAGTACTCAGGGTGCTGGGTGCTCAGTGCTCAGTACTCAGGTTGCTCAGTGCTCAGTGCTCGGGGTGCTGGGTGCTCAGTACTCAGGGTGCTGGGTGCTCAGTACTCAGGGTGCTGGGTGCTCAGTGCTCAGTACTCAGCGTGCTGGGTGCTCAGTGCTCGGGGTGCTGGGTCCTCAGTGCTCAGGGTGCTGGGTGCTCAGTACTCAGGGTGCTGGGTGCTCAGTGCTCGGGGTGCTGGGTCCTCAGTGCTCAGGGTGCTCAATGCTCAGTGCTCGGGGTGCTGGGTGCTCAGTGCTCGGGGTGCTCTGTGCTCAGTGCTCAGGGTGCTGGTTGCTCAGTACTCAGTGTGCTCAGTGCTCAGGGTGCTGGGTGCTCAGAACTTAGGGTGCTGGGTGCTCAGTACTCAGGGTGCTGGGTGCTCAGTACTCAGGGTGCTTGGTGCTCAGTACTCAGGGTGCTGGGTGCTCAGTGCTCAGGGTGCTCGGTGCTCAGTACTCATGGTGCTGGGTGCTCATTCTCGGGGTGCTGGGTGCTCAGTACTCAGGTTGCTCAGTACTCTGGGTGCACGGGGCTCAGTACTCATGGTGCTGAGTGCTCAGTACTCAGGGTGCTCGGTGCCCAGTTCTCAGGGTGCTCGGTGCTCAGTGTTTGGGGTGCTGGGTTCTCAGTACTCAGGGTGCTGGGTGCTCAGTGCTCAGGGTGCTGGGTGCTCAGTACTCAGTGCTCAGGATGCTGGATGCTCATTGCTCAGGGTGCTGGGTGCTCAGTGCTCAGGGTGCTCAGTGCTCAGTGCTCAGTACTCAGGGTGCTGGGTGCTCAGTACTCAGGGTGCTGGGTGCTCAATGCTCGGGGTACCCGGTGCTCAGTGCTCGGGGTGCTCGGTGCTCAGTACTCAGGGTGCTGAGTGCTCAGTGCTCAGGGTGCTGGGTGCTCAGTGCTCAGGGTGCTGGGTGCTCAGTTCTCGGGGAGCTCGGTGCTCAGTACTCAGGGTGCTGGGTGCTCAGTACTCAGGGTGCTCAGTACTCAGTACTCAGGGTGCTGGGTGCTCAGTGCTTGGGGTGCTGGGTGCTCAGTGCTCAGTACTCAGGGTGTTGGGTGCTCAGTGCTCAGGGTGCTGGGTGCTCAGTACTCAGCGTGCTGGGTGCTCAGTACTCAGGGTGCTGGGTGCTCAGTACTCAGTATGCTGGGTGCTCAGTGCTCGGGGTACCCGGTGCTCAGTGCTCGGGGTGCTCGGTGCTCAGTACTCAGGGTGCTGAGTGCTCATTGCTCAGGGTGCTGGGTGCTCAGTGCTCAGGGTGCTAGGTGCTCAGTGCTCAGCGTGCTTGATGCTCAGTACTCAGGGTGCTGGGTGCTCAGTGCTCAGGGTGCTGGGTGCTCAGTGCTCAAAGTGCTGGGTGCTCAGTACTCAGGGTGCTGGGTGCTCAGTACTCAGGGTGCTGGGTGCTCAGTACTCGGGGTGCTGGGTGCTCAGTGCTCAGGGTGCTGGGTGCTCAGAGCTCAGCGTGCTTGATGCTCAGTACTCAGGGTGCTGGGTGCTCAGTGCTTGGGGTGCTGGGTGCTCAGTACTCAGGGTGCTGGGTGCTCAGTGCTCAGGGTTCTGGGTGCTCAGTGCTCAGGGTGCTGGGAGCTCAGTACTCAGTGCTCAGTTTGCTGGGTGCTCAGTGCTCGGGCTGCAGGGTGCTCAGTGCTCAGGGTGCTGGGTGCTCAGTACTCAGGGTGCTGGGTGCACAGTGCTAGGGGTGCTGGGTGCTCAGTGCTCGGGGTCTGGGTGCTCAGTATTCAGGGTGCTGGGTGCTCAGTACTCAGGGTGCTGGGTGCTCAGTGCTCAGTGTGCTGGGTGCTCAGTTCTCTGGGTGCTGGGTGCTCAGTTCTCAGGGTGCTGGGTGCTCAGTGCTCTGGGTGCTGGGTGCTCAGTGATCGGGGTGGTGGGTGCTGAGTGCTCAGGGTGCTGGGTGCTCAGTGCTCGGGGTGCTCGGTGCTCAGTGCTCAGGGTCCTGGGTGCTCAGGGCTCGGGGTGCTGGGTGCTCAGTGCTCAGTACTCAGGGTGTTGTGTGCTCAGTGCTCAGGGTGCTGGGTGCTCAGTACTCAGCGTGGTGGGTGCTCAGTACTCAGGGTGCTGGGTGCTCAGTGCTCAGGGTGCTGGGTGCTCAGTGCTCAGGGTGCTGGGTGCTCAGTGCTCGGGGAGCTCGGTTCTCAGTACTCAGGGTGCTGGGTGCTCAGTACTCAGTGCTCGGGGTCCTGGGTGCTCGGTGCTCAGGGTGCTGGGTGCTCAGTACTCAGGGTGCTGGGTGCTCATTCTCGGGGTGCTGGGTGCTCAGTGCTCGGGGTGCTTTGTGCTCAGTGCTCGGGGTGCTGGGGGCTCAGTACTCAGGGTGCTCGGTTCTCAGTACTCAGGGTGCTGGGTGCTCAGTGCTCAGGGTGCTGGGTGCTCAGTGCTCAGGGTGCTGGGTGCTCAGTGCTCGGGGAGCTCGGTGCTCAGTACTCAGGGTGCTGGGTGCTCAGTACTCAGTGCTCGGGGTGCTGGGTGCTCAGTGCTCGGGGTGCTGGGTGGTCAGTGCTCAGTGCTCAGGGTGCTGGGTGCTCAGTGCTCAGTGCTCAGGGTGCTGGGTGTTCAGTACTCAGGGTGCTGGGTGCTCAGTACTCAGGGTGATCTGTTCTCAGTACTCAGGGTGCTGGGTGCTCAGTGCTCGGGGTGCTGGGTGCTCAGTACTCGGGGTGCTCAGTACTCAGGGTGCTGGGTGCTCAGTACTCAGGGTGCTGGGTGCTCAGTGGTCGGGGTGGTCGGTGCTCAGTACTCGGGGTGCTGGGTGCTCAGTACTCGGGGTGCTGGGTGCTCAGTGCTCAGGGTGATCTGTTCTCAGTACTCAGGGTGCTGGGTGCTCAGTGCTCGGGGTGCTGGGTGCTCAGTACTCGGGGTGCTCAGTACTCAGGGTGCTGGGTGCTCAGTACTCAGGGTGCTGGGTGCTCAGTGGTCGGGGTGGTCGCTGCTCAGTACTCGGGGTGCTGGGTGCTCAGTACTCGGGGTGCTGGGAGCTCAGTGCTCAGGGTGCTGGGTGCTCAGTGCTCGGGGTGCTGGGTGCTCAGTGCTCAGGGTGCTGGCTGCTCAGTGCTCAGGGTGCTGGGTGCTCAATACTCAGGGTGCTAGGTGCTCAGTACTCAGGGTGCTCAGTGCTCAGTACTCAGCGTGCTGGGTGCTCAGTGCTCAGGGTCCTCGGTGCTCAGTACTCAGGGTGCTCAGTGCTCAGTACTCAGCGTGCTTTGTGCTCAGTGCTCAATGTGCTGGGTGCTCAGTACTCAGGGTTGCTGGGTGCTCAGTACTCAGGGTGCTGGGTGCTCAGTACTCAGGGTGCTGGGTGCTCAGTGCTCGGGGTGCTCGGTGATCAGTACTCAGGGTGCTGGGTGCTCAGTGCTCAGGGTGCTGGTTACTCAGTACTCAGGGTGCTGGGTGCTCAGTGCTCAGGGTGCTGGGTGCTCAGTGCTCACGGTGCTGGGTGCTCAGTGCTCAGGGTGCTGGGTGCTCAGTCCTCAGGGTGCTGGGTGCTCAGTACTCAGGGTGTTTGGTGCTCAGTACTCAGGGTGCTCAGTGCTCAGTACTCAGGGTGCTGGTTGCTCAGTGCTCGGGGTGCTCGGTGCTCAGTACTCAGGGTGCTTGGTGCTCAGTACTCAGGGTGCTGGGTGCTCAGTACTCAGGGTGCTGGGTTTTCATTATTGGGGTGCTGAGTGCTCAGTACTCAGGGTGCTGGGTGCTCAGTGCTCAGGGTGCTGGGTGCTCAGTACTCAGGGTGCTGGGTGCTCAGTACTCAGGGTGCTCGGTGCTCAGTACTCAGGGTGCTGGGTGCTCAGTGTCCAGGGTGCTGGGTACTCAGTACTCAGGGTGCTTGGTGCTCAGTACTCAGGGTGCTGGGTGCTCAGTGCTCAGGGTGCTGGGTGCTCAGTACTCAGGGTGCTGGGTGCTCAGTGCTCAGGGTGATCGGTGCTCAGTACTCAGGGTGCTGGGTGCTCAGTGCTCAGGGTGCTGGGTGCTCAGTGCTCAGGGTGCTGGGTGCTCAGTACTCAGGGTGCTGGTTGCTCAGTGCTCGGGGTGCTGGGTGCTCAGTGCTCAGGGTGATCGGTGCTCAGTACTCAGGGTGCTGGGTGCTCAGTGCTCAGGGTGCTGGGTGCTCAGTCCTCAGGGTGCTCAGTGCTCAGGGTGCTGGGTGCTCAGTGCTCGGGGTGCACGGTGCTCAGTACTCAGTGTGCTGAGTGCTCAGTACTCAGGGTGCTGGGTGCTCAGTACTCATGGTGCTGGGTGCTCAGTACTCAGGGGGCTGGGTGCTCAGTGCTCAGGGTGCTGGGTGCTCAGTGCTCAGGGTGCTGGGTGCTCAGTGCTCGGGGTGCTGGGTGCTCAGTGCTCGGGGTGCTGGGTGGTCAGTGCTCAGTGCTCAGGGTGCTGGGTGCTCAGTACTCAGGGTGCTGGGTGCTCAGTACTCAGGGTGCTGGGTGCTCAGTTCTCAGGGTGCTGGGTGCTCAGTACTCTGGGTGTTGGGTGCTCAGTACTCAGGGTGCTGGGTGCTCAGTGCTTGGGGTGCTGGGTGCTCAGTGCTCAGGGTGCTGGGTGCTCAGTGCTTAGGGTGCTGGGTGCTCAGTACTCAGGGTGCTGGGTGCTCAGTCCTCAGGGTGCTGGGTGCTCAGTTCTCAGGGTGCTGGGTGCTCAGTACTCTGGGTGTTGGGTGCTCAGTTCTCAGGGTGCTGGGTGCTCAGTGCTCGGGGTGCTGAGTGCTCAGTGCTCAGGGTGCTGTGTGCTCAGTGCTCAGGGTGCTGGGTGCTCAGTACTCAGGGTGCTGGGTGCTCAGTCCTCGGGGTGCTCCGTGCTCAGTGCTCAGGGTGCTGGGTGCTCAGTACTCAGGGTGCTCGGTGCTCAGTACTCAAGGTGCTGGATGCTCAGTGCTCAGGGTGCTGGGTGCTCAGTCCTCGGGGTGCTCCGTGCTCAGTGCTCAGGGTGCTGGGTGCTCAGTACTCAGGGTGCTGGGTGCTCAGTACTCAGGGTGCTGGGTGCCCAGTCCTCGGGGTGCTCCGTGCTCAGTGCTCAGGGTGCTGGGTGCTCAGTACTCAGGGTGCTCGGTGCTCAGTACTCACGGTTTTCAGTGCTCAGGGTGCTGGGTGCTCAGTACTCAGGGTGCTCAGTGCTCAGTATTCGGGGTGCTGGGTGCTCAGTACTCAGGGTGCTCAGTGCTCAGTACTCGGGGTGCTGGGTGCTCAGTGCTCAGTGTTCTCAGTGCTCAGTGCTCAGGGTGCTGGGTGCGCAGTGCTCGGGGCGCTGGGTGCTCAGTGCTCGGGGTGCTGGGTGCTCAGTACTCAGGGTGCTGTGTGCTCAGTGCTCAGTACTCAGCGTGCTGGGTGCTCAGTGCTCAGAGTGTTTGTGCTCAGTACTCAGGGTGCTGGGTGCTCAGTGCTCAGTGCTCAGGGTGCTCAGTGCTCAGGGTGCTCAGTGCTCAGGGTGCTGGGTGCTCAGGGTGCTGGGTGCTCAGTGCTCGGGGTGCTGGGTGCTCAGTGCTCAGTGCTCAGGGTGCTGGGTGCTCAGTGCTCAGTGCTCAGGGTGCTGGGTGTTCAGTACTCAGGGTGCTCTGTGCTCAGTGCTCAGGGTGCTGGGTGCTCAGTACTCAGGGTGCTGGGTGCTCAGTACTCAGGTTGCTCAGTGCTCAGTGCTCAGGGTGCTGGGTGCTCAGTGCTCAAAGTGCTGGGTGCTCAGTACTCAGGGTGCTGGGTGCTCAGTACTCAGGGTGCTGGGTGCTCAGTACTCGGGGTGCTGGGTGCTCAGTGCTCAGGGTGCTGGGTGCTCAGAGCTCAGCGTGCTTGATGCTCAGTACTCAGGGTGCTGGGTGCTCAGTGCTTGGGGTGCTGGGTGCTCAGTACTCAGGGTGCTGGGTGCTCAGTGCTCAGGGTTCTGGGTGCTCAGTGCTCAGGGTGCTGGGAGCTCAGTACTCAGTGCTCAGTTTGCTGGGTGCTCAGTGCTCGGGCTGCAGGGTGCTCAGTGCTCAGGGTGCTGGGTGCTCAGTACTCAGGGTGCTGGGTGCACAGTGCTAGGGGTGCTGGGTGCTCAGTGCTCGGGGTCTGGGTGCTCAGTATTCAGGGTGCTCGGTGCTCAGTACTCAGGGTGCTGGGTGCTCAGTGCTCAGTGTGCTGGGTGCTCAGTTCTCTGGGTGCTGGGTGCTCAGTTCTCAGGGTGCTGGGTGCTCAGTGCTCTGGGTACTGGGTGCTCAGTGATCGGGGTGGTGGGTGCTGAGTGCTCAGGGTGCTGGGTGCTCAGTGCTCGGGGTGCTCGGTGCTCAGTGCTCAGGGTCCTGGGTGCTCAGGGCTCGGGGTGCTGGGTGCTCAGTGCTCAGTACTCAGGGTGTTGTGTGCTCAGTGCTCAGGGTGCTGGGTGCTCAGTACTCACCGTGGTGGGTGCTCAGTACTCAGGGTGCTGGGTGCTCAGTGCTCAGGGTGCTGGGTGCTCAGTGCTCAGAGTGCTGGGTGCTCAGTGCTCGGGGAGCTCGGTTCTCAGTACTCAGGGTGCTGGGTGCTCAGTACTCAGTGCTCGGGGTCCTGGGTGCTCGGTGCTCAGGGTGCTGGGTGCTCAGTACTCAGGGTGCTGGGTGCTCATTCTCGGGGTGCTGGGTGCTCAGTGCTCGGGGTGCTTTGTGCTCAGTGCTCGGGGTGCTGGGGGCTCAGTACTCAGGGTGCTCGGTTCTCAGTACTCAGGGTGCTGGGTGCTCAGTGCTCAGGGTGCTGGGTGCTCAGTGCTCAGGGTGCTGGGTGCTCAGTGCTCGGGGAGCTCGGTGCTCAGTACTCAGGGTGCTGGGTGCTCAGTACTCAGTGCTCGGGGTGCTGGGTGCTCAGTGCTCGGGGTGCTGGGTGGTCAGTGCTCAGTGCTCAGGGTGCTGGGTGCTCAGTGCTCAGTGCTCAGGGTGCTGGGTGTTCAGTACTCAGGGTGCTGGGTGCTCAGTACTCAGGGTGATCTGTTCTCAGTACTCAGGGTGCTGGGTGCTCAGTGCTCGGGGTGCTGGGTGCTCAGTACTCGGGGTGCTCAGTACTCAGGGTGCTGGGTGCTCAGTACTCAGGGTGCTGGGTGCTCAGTGGTCGGGGTGGTCGGTGCTCAGTACTCGGGGTGCTGGGTGCTCAGTACTCGGGGTGCTGGGTGCTCAGTGCTCAGGGTGATCTGTTCTCAGTACTCAGGGTGCTGGGTGCTCAGTGCTCGGGGTGCTGGGTGCTCAGTACTCGGGGTGCTCAGTACTCAGGGTGCTGGGTGCTCAGTACTCAGGGTGCTGGGTGCTCAGTGGTCGGGGTGGTCGCTGCTCAGTACTCGGGGTGCTGGGTGCTCAGTACTCGGGGTGCTGGGAGCTCAGTGCTCAGGGTGCTGGGTGCTCAGTGCTCGGGGTGCTGGGTGCTCAGTGCTCAGGGTGCTGGCTGCTCAGTGCTCAGGGTGCTGGGTGCTCAATACTCAGGGTGCTAGGTGCTCAGTACTCAGGGTGCTCAGTGCTCAGTACTCAGCGTGCTGGGTGCTCAGTGCTCAGGGTCCTCGGTGCTCAGTACTCAGGGTGCTCAGTGCTCAGTACTCAGCGTGCTTTGTGCTCAGTGCTCAATGTGCTGGGTGCTCAGTACTCAGGGTTGCTGGGTGCTCAGTACTCAGGGTGCTGGGTGCTCAGTACTCAGGGTGCTGGGTGCTCAGTGCTCGGGGTGCTCGGTGATCAGTACTCAGGGTGCTGGGTGCTCAGTGCTCAGGGTGCTGGTTACTCAGTACTCAGGGTGCTGGGTGCTCAGTGCTCAGGGTGCTGGGTGCTCAGTGCTCACGGTGCTGGGTGCTCAGTGCTCAGGGTGCTGGGTGCTCAGTCCTCAGGGTGCTGGGTGCTCAGTACTCAGGGTGTTTGGTGCTCAGTACTCAGGGTGCTCAGTGCTCAGTACTCAGGGTGCTGGTTGCTCAGTGCTCGGGGTGCTCGGTGCTCAGTACTCAGGGTGCTTGGTGCTCAGTACTCAGGGTGCTGGGTGCTCAGTACTCAGGGTGCTGGGTTTTCATTATTGGGGTGCTGAGTGCTCAGTACTCAGGGTGCTGGGTGCTCAGTGCTCAGGGTGCTGGGTGCTCAGTACTCAGGGTGCTGGGTGCTCAGTACTCAGGGTGCTCGGTGCTCAGTACTCAGGGTGCTGGGTGCTCAGTGTCCAGGGTGCTGGGTACTCAGTACTCAGGGTGCTTGGTGCTCAGTACTCAGGGTGCTGGGTGCTCAGTGCTCAGGGTGCTGGGTGCTCAGTACTCAGGGTGCTGGGTGCTCAGTGCTCAGGGTGATCGGTGCTCAGTACTCAGGGTGCTGGGTGCTCAGTGCTCAGGGTGCTGGGTGCTCAGTGCTCAGGGTGCTGGGTGCTCAGTACTCAGGGTGCTGGTTGCTCAGTGCTCGGGGTGCTGGGTGCTCAGTGCTCAGGGTGATCGGTGCTCAGTACTCAGGGTGCTGGGTGCTCAGTGCTCAGGGTGCTGGGTGCTCAGTCCTCAGGGTGCTCAGTGCTCAGGGTGCTGGGTGCTCAGTGCTCGGGGTGCACGGTGCTCAGTACTCAGTGTGCTGAGTGCTCAGTACTCAGGGTGCTGGGTGCTCAGTACTCATGGTGCTGGGTGCTCAGTACTCAGGGGGCTGGGTGCTCAGTGCTCAGGGTGCTGGGTGCTCAGTGCTCAGGGTGCTGGGTGCTCAGTGCTCGGGGTGCTGGGTGCTCAGTGCTCGGGGTGCTGGGTGGTCAGTGCTCAGTGCTCAGGGTGCTGGGTGCTCAGTACTCAGGGTGCTGGGTGCTCAGTACTCAGGGTGCTGGGTGCTCAGTTCTCAGGGTGCTGGGTGCTCAGTACTCTGGGTGTTGGGTGCTCAGTACTCAGGGTGCTGGGTGCTCAGTGCTTGGGGTGCTGGGTGCTCAGTGCTCAGGGTGCTGGGTGCTCAGTGCTTAGGGTGCTGGGTGCTCAGTACTCAGGGTGCTGGGTGCTCAGTCCTCAGGGTGCTGGGTGCTCAGTTCTCAGGGTGCTGGGTGCTCAGTACTCTGGGTGTTGGGTGCTCAGTTCTCAGGGTGCTGGGTGCTCAGTGCTCGGGGTGCTGAGTGCTCAGTGCTCAGGGTGCTGTGTGCTCAGTGCTCAGGGTGCTGGGTGCTCAGTACTCAGGGTGCTGGGTGCTCAGTCCTCGGGGTGCTCCGTGCTCAGTGCTCAGGGTGCTGGGTGCTCAGTACTCAGGGTGCTCGGTGCTCAGTACTCAAGGTGCTGGATGCTCAGTGCTCAGGGTGCTGGGTGCTCAGTCCTCGGGGTGCTCCGTGCTCAGTGCTCAGGGTGCTGGGTGCTCAGTACTCAGGGTGCTGGGTGCTCAGTACTCAGGGTGCTGGGTGCCCAGTCCTCGGGGTGCTCCGTGCTCAGTGCTCAGGGTGCTGGGTGCTCAGTACTCAGGGTGCTCGGTGCTCAGTACTCACGGTTTTCAGTGCTCAGGGTGCTGGGTGCTCAGTACTCAGGGTGCTCAGTGCTCAGTATTCGGGGTGCTGGGTGCTCAGTACTCAGGGTGCTCAGTGCTCAGTACTCGGGGTGCTGGGTGCTCAGTGCTCAGTGTTCTCAGTGCTCAGTGCTCAGGGTGCTGGGTGCGCAGTGCTCGGGGCGCTGGGTGCTCAGTGCTCGGGGTGCTGGGTGCTCAGTACTCAGGGTGCTGTGTGCTCAGTGCTCAGTACTCAGCGTGCTGGGTGCTCAGTGCTCAGAGTGTTTGTGCTCAGTACTCAGGGTGCTGGGTGCTCAGTGCTCAGTGCTCAGGGTGCTCAGTGCTCAGGGTGCTCAGTGCTCAGGGTGCTGGGTGCTCAGGGTGCTGGGTGCTCAGTGCTCGGGGTGCTGGGTGCTCAGTGCTCAGTGCTCAGGGTGCTGGGTGCTCAGTGCTCAGTGCTCAGGGTGCTGGGTGTTCAGTACTCAGGGTGCTCTGTGCTCAGTGCTCAGGGTGCTGGGTGCTCAGTACTCAGGGTGCTGGGTGCTCAGTACTCAGGTTGCTCAGTGCTCAGTGCTCAGGGTGCTGGGTGCTCAGTGCTCAGTGCTCAGGGTGCTGGGTGTTCAGTACTCAGGGTGCTCGGTGCTCAGTGCTCAGGGTGCTGGGTGCTCAGTACTCAGGGTGCTGGGTGCTCAGTACTCAGGGTGCTGGGTGCTCAGTACTCTAGTGCTGGGTGCTCAGTACTCAGGGTGCTGGGTGCTCAGTGCTCAGGGTGCTGGGTGCTCAGTCCTCAGGGTGCTGGGTGCTCAGTACTCAGGGTGTTTGGTGCTCAGTACTCAGGGTGCTGGGTGCTCAGTGCTCAGGGTGCTGGGTGCTCAGTACTCAGGGTGCTGGGTGCTCAGTACTCTAGTGCTGGGTGCTCAGTACTCAGGGTGCTTGGTGCTCAGTACTCAGGGTGCTGGGTGCTCAGTACTCAGGGTGCTGGGTTCTCATTATTGGGGTGCTGGGTGCTCAGTACTCAGGGTGCTGGGTGCTCAGTGCTCAGGGTGCTGGGTGCTCAGTACTCAGGGTGCTGGGTGCTCAGTACTCAGGGTGCTCGGTGCTCAGTACTCAGGGTGCTGGGTGCTCAGTGCTCAGGGTGCTGGGTACTCAGTACTCAGGGTGCTGGGTGCTCAGTGCTCAGGGTGCTGGGTGCTCAGTACTCAGGGTGCTGGGTGCTCAGTACTCAGGGTGCTGGGTGCTCAGTGCTCAGGGTGATCGTGGCTCAGTACTCAGGGTGCTCAGTGCTCAGTGCTCAGGGTGCTGGGTGCTCAGTGCTCAGGGTGCTGGGTGCTCAGTACTCAGGGTGCTAGGTGCTCAGTGCTCGGGGTGCTGGGTGCTCAGTGCTCAGGGTGATCGGTGCTCAGTACTCGGGGTGCTGGGTGCTCAGTACTCAGTGTGCTGGGTGCTCAGTGGTCGGGGTGGTCGGTGCTCAGTACTCGGGGTGCTGGGTGCTCATTACTCGGGGTGCTGGGTGCTCAGTGCTCAGGGTGATCTGTTCTCAGTACTCAGGGTGCTGGGTGCTCAGTGCTCGGGGTGCTGGGTGCTCAGTACTCGGGGTGCTCAGTACTCAGGGTGCTGGGTGCTCAGTACTCAGGGTGCTGGGTGCTCAGTGCTCAGGGTGCTCGGTGCTCTGTACGTTGGGTGCTCAGTACTCAGGGTGCTGGGTGCTCAGTGCTCAGGGTGCTGGGTGCTCAGTACTCAGGGTGCTGGGTGCTCAGTGCTCAGTACTCAGGTTGCTCAGTGCTCAGTGCTCGGGGTGCTGGGTGCTCAGTACTCAGGGTGCTGGGTGCTCAGTACTCAGGGTGCTGGGTGCTCAGTGCTCAGTACTCAGCGTGCTGGGTGCTCAGTGCTCGGGGTGCTGGGTCCTCAGTGCTCAGGGTGCTGGGTGCTCAGTACTCAGGGTGCTGGGTGCTCAGTGCTCGGGGTGCTGGGTCCTCAGTGCTCAGGGTGCTCAATGCTCAGTGCTCGGGGTGCTGGGTGCTCAGTGCTCGGGGTGCTGGGTGCTCAGTGCTCAGGGTGCTGGTTGCTCAGTACTCAGTGTGCTCAGTGCTCAGGGTGCTGGGTGCTCAGAACTCAGGGTGCTGGGTGCTCAGTACTCAGGGTGCTGGGTTCTCAGTACTCAGGGTGCTTGGTGCTCAGTACTCAGGGTGCTGGGTGCTCAGTGCTCAGGGTGCTCGGTGCTCAGTACTCATGGTGCTGGGTGCTTATTCTCGGGGTGCTGGGTGCTCAGTACTCAGGTTGCTCAGTACTCTGGGTGCACGGGGCTCAGTACTCATGGTGCTGAGTGCTCAGTACTCAGGGTGCTCGGTGCCCAGTTCTCAGGGTGCTCGGTGCTCAGTGTTTGGGGTGCTGGGTTCTCAGTACTCAGGGTGCTGGGTGCTCAGTGCTCAGGGTGCTGGGTGCTCAGTACTCAGTGCTCAGGATGCTGGATGCTCATTGCTCAGGGTGCTGGGTGCTCAGTGCTCAGGGTGCTCAGTGCTCAGTGCTCAGTACTCAGGGTGCTGGGTGCTCAGTACTCAGGGTGCTGGGTGCTCAATGCTCGGGGTACCCGGTGCTCAGTGCTCGGGGTGCTCGGTGCTCAGTACTCAGGGTGCTGAGTGCTCAGTGCTCAGGGTGCTGGGTGCTCAGTGCTCAGGGTGCTGGGTGCTCAGTTCTCGGGGAGCTCGGTGCTCAGTACTCAGGGTGCTGGGTGCTCAGTACTCAGGGTGCTCAGTACTCAGTACTCAGGGTGCTGGGTGCTCAGTGCTTGGGGTGCTGGGTGCTCAGTGCTCAGTACTCAGGGTGTTGGGTGCTCAGTGCTCAGGGTGCTGGGTGCTCAGTACTCAGCGTGCTGGGTGCTCAGTACTCAGGGTGCTGGGTGCTCAGTACTCAGTATGCTGGGTGCTCAGTGCTCGGGGTACCCGGTGCTCAGTGCTCGGGGTGCTCGGTGCTCAGTACTCAGGGTGCTGAGTGCTCATTGCTCAGGGTGCTGGGTGCTCAGTGCTCAGGGTGCTAGGTGCTCAGTGCTCAGCGTGCTTGATGCTCAGTACTCAGGGTGCTGGGTGCTCAGTGCTCAGGGTGCTGGGTGCTCAGTGCTCAAAGTGCTGGGTGCTCAGTACTCAGGGTGCTGGGTGCTCAGTACTCAGGGTGCTGGGTGCTCAGTACTCGGGGTGCTGGGTGCTCAGTGCTCAGGGTGCTGGGTGCTCAGTGCTCAGCATGCTTGACGCTCAGTACTCAGGGTGCTGGGTGCTCAGTGCTTGGGGTGTTGGGTGCTCAGTACTCAGGGTGCTGGGTGCTCAGTGCTCAGGGTTCTGGGTGCTCAGTGCTCAGGGTGCTGGGAGCTCAGTACTCAGTGCTCAGTTTGCTGGGTGCTCAGTGCTCGGGCTGCAGGGTGCTCAGTGCTCAGGGTGCTGGGTGCTCAGTACTCAGGGTGCTGGGTGCACAGTGCTAGGGGTGCTGGGTGCTCAGTGCTCGGGGTCTGGGTGCTCAGTATTCAGGGTGCTGGGTGCTCAGTACTCAGGGTGCTGGGTGCTCAGTGCTCAGTGTGCTGGGTGCTCAGTTCTCTGGGTGCTGGGTGCTCAGTTCTCAGGGTGCTGGGTGCTCAGTGCTCTGGGTGCTGGGTGCTCAGTGATCGGGGTGGTGGGTGCTGAGTGCTCAGGGTGCTGGGTGCTCAGTGCTCGGGGTGCTCGGTGCTCAGTGCTCAGGGTCCTGGGTGCTCAGGGCTCGGGGTGCTGGGTGCTCAGTGCTCAGTACTCAGGGTGTTGGGTGCTCAGTGCTCAGGGTGCTGGGTGCTCAGTACTCAGCGTGGTGGGTGCTCAGTACTCAGGGTGCTGGGTGCTCAGTGCTCAGGGTGCTGGGTGCTCAGTGCTCAGGGTGCTGGGTGCTCAGTGCTCGGGGAGCTCGGTTCTCAGTACTCAGGGTGCTGGGTGCTCAGTACTCAGTGCTCGGGGTCCTGGGTGCTCGGTGCTCAGGGTGCTGGGTGCTCAGTACTCAGGGTGCTGGGTGCTCATTCTCGGGGTGCTGGGTGTTCAGTGCTCGGGGTGCTTTGTGCTCAGTGCTCGGGGTGCTGGGGGCTCAGTACTCAGGGTGCTCGGTTCTCAGTACTCAGGGTGCTGGGTGCTCAGTGCTCAGGGTGCTGGGTGCTCAGTACTCAGGGTGCTGGGTGCTCAGTACTCAGTGCTCGGGGTGCTGGGTGCTCAGTGCTCGGGGTGCTGGGTGGTCAGTGCTCAGTGCTCAGGGTGCTGGGTGCTCAGTGCTCAGTGCTCAGGGTGCTGGGTGTTCAGTACTCAGGGTGCTGGGTGCTCAGTACTCAGGGTGATCTCTTCTCAGTACTCAGGGTGCTGGGTGCTCAGTGCTCGGGGTGCTGGGTGCTCAGTACTCGGGGTGCTCAGTACTCAGGGTGCTGGGTGCTCAGTACTCAGGGTGCTGGGTGCTCAGTGGTCGGGGTGGTCGGTGCTCAGTACTCGGGGTGCTGGGTGCTCAGTACTCGGGGTGCTGGGTGCTCAGTGCTCAGGGTGATCTGTTCTTAGTACTCAGGGTGCTGGGTGCTCAGTGCTCGGGGTGCTGGGTGCTCAGTACTCGGGGTGCTCAGTACTCAGGGTGCTGGATGCTCAGTACTCAGGGTGCTGGGTGCTCAGTGGTCGGGGTGGTCGCTGCTCAGTACTCGGGGTGCTGGGTGCTCAGTACTCGGGGTGCTGGGTGCTCAGTGCTCAGGGTGCTGGGTGCTCAGTGCTCGGGGTGCTGGGTGCTCAGTGCTGAGGGTGCTGGCTGCTCAGTGCTCAGGGTGCTGGGTGCTCAATACTCAGGGTGCTAGGTGCTCAGTACTCAGGGTGCTCAGTGCTCAGTACTCAGCGTGCTGGGTGCTCAGTGCTCAGGGTCCTCGGTGCTCAGTACTCAGGATGCTCAGTGCTCAGTACTCAGCGTGCTTTGTGCTCAGTGCTCAATGTGATGGGTGATCAGTACTCAGGGTTGCTGGGTGCTCAGTACTCAGGGTGCTGGGTGCTCAGTACTCAGGGTGCTGGGTGCTCAGTGCTCGGGGTGCTCGGTGATCAGTACTCAGGGTGCTGGGTGCTCAGTGCTCAGGGTGCTGGTTACTCAGTACTCAGGGTGCTGGGTGCTCAGTGCTCAGGGTGCTGGGTGCTCAGTGCTCACGGTGCTGGGTGCTCAGTGCTCAGGGTGCTGGGTGCTCAGTCCTCAGGGTGCTGGGTGCTCAGTACTCAGGGTGTTTGGTGCTCAGTACTCAGGGTGCTCAGTGCTCAGTACTCAGGGTGCTGGTTGCTCAGTGCTCGGGGTGCTCGGTGCTCAGTACTCAGGGTGCTTGGTGCTCAGTACTCAGGGTGCTGGGTGCTCAGTACTCAGGGTGCTGGGTTTTCATTATTGGGGTGCTGGGTGCTCAGTACTCAGGGTGCTGGGTGCTCAGTGCTCAGGGTGCTGGGTGCTCAGTACTCAGGGTGCTGGGTGCTCAGTACTCAGGGTGCTCGGTGCTCAGTACTCAGGGTGCTGGGTGCTCAGTGTCCAGGGTGCTGGGTACTCAGTACTCAGGGTGCTGGGTGCTCAGTACTCAGGGTGCTGGGTGCTCAGTGCTCAGGGTGCTGGGTGCTCAGTGCTCAGGGTGCTGGGTGCTCAGTACTCAGGGTGCTGGGTGCTCAGTGCTCAGGGTGATCGGTGCTCAGTACTCAGGGTGCTGGGTGCTCAGTGCTCAGGGTGCTGGGTGCTCAGTGCTCAGGGTGCTGGGTGCTCAGTACTCAGGGTGCTGGTTGCTCAGTGCTCGGGGTGCTGGGTGCTCAGTGCTCAGGGTGATCGGTGCTCAGTACTCAGGGTGCTGGGTGCTCAGTGCTCAGGGTGCTGGGTGCTCAGTCCTCAGGGTGCTCAGTGCTCAGGGTGCTGGGTGCTCAGTGCTCGGGGTGCACGGTGCTCAGTACTCAGTGTGCTGAGTGCTCAGTACTCAGGGTGCTGGGTGCTCAGTACTCATGGTGCTGGGTGCTCAGTACTCAGGGGGCTGGGTGCTCAGTGCTCAGGGTGCTGGGTGCTCAGTGCTCAGGGTGCTGGGTGCTCAGTGCTCGGGGTGCTGGGTGCTCAGTGCTCGGGGTGCTGGGTGGTCAGTGCTCAGTGCTCAGGGTGCTGGGTGCTCAGTACTCAGGGTGCTGGGTGCTCAGTACTCAGGGTGCTGGGTGCTCAGTTCTCAGGGTGCTGGGTGCTCAGTACTCTGGGTGTTGGGTGCTCAGTACTCAGGGTGCTGGGTGCTCAGTGCTTGGGGTGCTGGGTGCTCAGTGCTCAGGGTGCTGGGTGCTCAGTGCTTAGGGTGCTGGGTGCTCAGTACTCAGGGTGCTGGGTGCTCAGTCCTCAGGGTGCTGGGTGCTCAGTTCTCAGGGTGCTGGGTGCTCAGTACTCTGGGTGTTGGGTGCTCAGTTCTCAGGGTGCTGGGTGCTCAGTGCTCGGGGTGCTGAGGGCTCAGTGCTCAGGGTGCTGTGTGCTCAGTGCTCAGGGTGCTGGGTGCTCAGTACTCAGGGTGCTGGGTGCTCAGTCCTCGGGGTGCTCCGTGCTCAGTGCTCAGGGTGCTGGGTGCTCAGTACTCAGGGTGCTCGGTGCTCAGTACTCAAGGTGCTGGATGCTCAGTGCTCAGGGTGCTGGGTGCTCAGTGCTCAGCGTGCTCCGTGCTCAGTGCTCAGGGTGCTGGGTGCTCAGTACTCAGGGTGCTGGGTGCTCAGTACTCAGGGTGCTGGGTGCCCAGTCCTCGGGGTGCTCCGTGCTCAGTGCTCAGGGTGCTGGGTGCTCAGTACTCAGGGTGCTCGGTGCTCAGTACTCACGGTTTTCAGTGCTCAGGGTGCTGGGTGCTCAGTACTCAGGGTGCTCAGTGCTCAGTATTCGGGGTGCTGGGTGCTCAGTACTCAGGGTGCTCAGTGCTCAGTACTCGGGGTGCTGGGTGCTCAGTGCTCAGTGTTCTCAGTGCTCAGTGCTCGGGGTGCTGGGTGCGCAGTGCTCGGGGCGCTGGGTGCTCAGTGCTCGGGGTGCTGGGTGCTCAGTACTCAGGGTGCTGTGTGCTCAGTGCTCAGTACTCAGCGTGCTGGGTGCTCACTGCTCAGAGTGTTTGTGCTCAGTACTCAGGGTCCTGGGTGCTCAGTGCTCAGTGCTCAGGGTGCTCAGTGCTCAGGGTGCTCAGTGCTCAGGGTGCTGGGTGCTCAGGGTGCTGGGTGCTCAGTGCTCGGGGTGCTGGGTGCTCAGTGCTCAGTGCTCAGGGTGCTGGGTGCTCAGTGCTCAGTGCTCAGGGTGCTGGGTGTTCAGTACTCAGGGTGCTCTGTGCTCAGTGCTCAGGGTGCTGGGTGCTCAGTACTCAGGGTGCTGGGTGCTCAGTACTCAGGTTGCTCAGTGCTCAGTGCTCAGGGTGCTGGGTGCTCAGTGCTCAGTGCTCAGGGTGCTGGGTGTTCAGTACTCAGGGTGCTCGGTGCTCAGTGCTCAGGGTGCTGGGTGCTCAGTACTCAGGGTGCTGGGTGCTCAGTACTCAGGGTGCTGGGTGCTCAGTACTCTAGTGCTGGGTGCTCAGTACTCAGGGTGCTGGGTGCTCAGTGCTCAGGGTGCTGGGTGCTCAGTCCTCAGGGTGCTGGGTGCTCAGTACTCAGGGTGTTTGGTGCTCAGTACTCAGGGTGCTCAGTGCTCAGTACTCAGGGTGCTGGTTGCTCAGTGCTCGGGGTGCTCGGTTCTCAGTACTCAGGGTGCTTGGTGCTCAGTACTCAGGGTGCTGGGTGCTCAGTACTCAGGGTGCTGGGTTCTCATTATTGGGGTGCTGGGTGCTCAGTACTCAGGGTGCTGGGTGCTCAGTGCTCAGGGTGCTGGGTGCTCAGTACTCAGGGTGCTGGGTGCTCAGTACTCAGGGTGCTCGGTGCTCAGTACTCAGGGTGCTGGGTGCTCAGTGCTCAGGGTGCTGGGTACTCAGTACTCAGGGTGCTGGGTGCTCAGTGCTCAGGGTGCTGGGTGCTCAGTACTCAGGGTGCTGGGTGCTCAGTACTCAGGGTGCTGGGTGCTCAGTGCTCAGGGTGATCGGTGCTCAGTACTCAGGGTGCTCAGTGCTCAGTGCTCAGGGTGCTGGGTGCTCAGTGCTCAGGGTGCTGGGTGCTCAGTACTCCGGGTGCTAGGTGCTCAGTGCTCGGGGTGCTGGGTGCTCAGTGCTCAGGGTGATCGGTGCTCAGTACTCAGGGTGCTGGGTGCTCAGTGCTCAGGGTGCTGGGTGCTCAGTCCTCAGGGTGCTCAGTGCTCAGGGTGCTGGGTGCTCAGTGCTCGGGTTGCACGGTGCTCAGTACTCAGTGTGCTGAGTGCTCAGTAGTCAGGGTGCTGGGTGCTCAGTACTCATGGTGCTGGGTGCTCTGTACTCAGGGGGCTGGGTGCTCAGTGCTCAGGGTGCTGGGTGCTCAGTGCTCAGGGTGCTGGGTGCTCAGTGCTCGGGGTGCTGGGTGCTCAGTGCTCGGGTTGCTGGGTGGTCAGTGCTCAGTGCTCAGTGTGCTGGGTGCTCAGTACTCAGGGTGCTGGGTGCTCAGTACTCAGGGTGCTGGGTGCTCAGTTCTCAGGGTGCTGGGTGCTCAGTACTCTGGGTGTTGGGTGCTCAGTACTCAGGTTGCTGGGTGCTCAGTGCTTGGGGTGCTGGGTGCTCAGTGCTCAGGGTGCTGGGTGCTCAGTGCTCAGTGCTCAGGGTGCTGGGTGCTCAGTACTCAGGGTGCTGGGTGCTCAGTACTCAGGGTGCTGGGTGCTCAGTTCTCAGGGTGCTGGGTGCTCAGTACTCTGGGTGTTGGGTGCTCAGTACTCAGGGTGCTGGGTGCTCAGTGCTCGGGGTGCTGAGTGCTCAGTGCTCAGGGTGCTGTGTGCTCAGTGCTCAGGGTGCTGGGTGCTCAGTACTCAGGGTGCTGGGTGCTCAGTCCTCGGGGTGCTCCGTGCTCAGTGCTCAGGGTGCTGGGTGCTCAGTACTCAGTGTGCTCGGTGCTCAGTACTCAAGGTGCTGGATGCTCAGTGCTCAGGGTGCTGGGTGCTCAGTCCTCAGGGTGCTCCGTGCTCAGTGCTCAGGGTGCTGGGTGCTCAGTACTCAGGGTGCTCGGTGCTCAGTACTCACGGTTCTCAGTGCTCAGGGTGCTGGGTGCTCAGTACTCAGGGTGCTCAGTGCTCAGTACTCGGGGTGCTGGGTGCTCAGTACTCAGGGTGCTCAGTGCTCAGTACTCGGGGTGCTGGGTGCTCAGTGCTCAGTGTGCTCAGTGCTCAGTGCTCGGGGTGCTGGGTGCTCAGTGCTCGGGGCGCTGGGTGCTCAGTGCTCGGGGTGCTGGGTGCTCAGTACTCAGGGTGCTGTGTGCTCAGTGCTCAGTACTCAGCGTGCTGGGTGCTCAGTGCTCAGTGCTCAGGGTGCTCAGTGCTCAGGGTGCTCAGTGCTCAGGGTGCTGGGTGCTCAGTGCTCGGGGTGTTGGGTGCTCAGTGTTCAGTGCTCAGGGTGCTGGGTGCTCAGTGCTCAGTGCTCAGGGTGCTGGGTGTTCAGTACTCAGGGTGCTCGGTGCTCAGTGCTCAGGGTGCCGGGTGCTCAGTACTCAGGGTGCTGGGTGCTCAGTGCTCGGTGTGCTGGGTGCTCAGTGCTCAGGGTGATCAGTGCTCAGTACTCAGGGTGCTGGGTGCTCAGTACTCAGGGTGCTGGGTGCTCAGTCCTCAGGGTGCTCAGTTCTCAGGGTTCTCGGTGCTCAGTGCTCAGTACGCAGGGTGCTCAGTACTCAGGGTGCTGGGTGCTCAGTGCTCGGTGTGCTGGGTGCTCAGTACTCAGGGTGCTGGGTGCTCAGTACTCTAGTGCTGGGTGCTCAGTACTCAGGGTGCTGGGTGCTCAGTGCTCAGGGTGCTGGGTGCTCAGTCCTCAGGGTGCTGGGTGCTCAGTACTCAGGGTGTTTGGTGCTCAGTACTCAGGGTGCTCAGTGCTCAGTACTCAGGGTGCAGGTTGCTCAGTGCTCGGGGTGCTTGGTGCTCAGTACTCAGGGTGCTTGGTGCTCAGTACTCAGGGTGCTGGGTGCTCAGTACTCAGGGTGCTGGGTTCTCATTATTGGGGTGCTGGGTGCCCAGTACTCAGGGTGCTGGGTGCTCAGTGCTCAGGGTGCTGGGTGCTCAGTACTCAGGGTGCTGGGTGCTCAGTACTCAGGGTGCTCGGTGCTCAGTACTCAGGGTGCTGGGTGCTCAGTGCTCAGGGTGCTGGGTACTCAGTACTCAGGGTGCTGGGTGCTCAGTACTCAGGGTGCTGGGTGCTCAGTGCTCAGGGTGCTGGGTGCTCAGTGCTCAGGGTGCTGGGTGCTCAGTACTCAGGGTGCTGGGTGCTCAGTGCTCAGGGTGATCGGTGCTCAGTACTCAGGGTGCTGGGTGCTCAGTGCTCAGGGTGCTGGGTGCTCAGTGCTCAGGGTGCTGGGTGCTCAGTACTCAGGGTGCTGGGTGCTCAGTGCTCGGGGTGCTGGGTGCTCAGTGCTCAGGGTGATCGGTGCTCAGTACTCAGGGTGCTGGGTGCTCAGTGCTCAGGGTGCTGGGTGCTCAGTCCTCAGGGTGCTCAGTGCTCAGGGTGCTGGGTGCTCAGTGCTCGGGGTGCACGGTGCTCAGTACTCAGTGTGCTGAGTGCTCAGTACTCAGGGTGCTGGGTGCTCAGTACTCATGTTGCTGGGTGCTCAGTACTCAGGGGGCTGGGTGCTCAGTGCTCAGGGTGCTGGGAGCTCAGTGCTCACGGTGCTGGGTGCTCAGTACCCTGGGTGCTGGGTGCTCAGTACTCAGGGTGCTGGGTGCTCAGTTCTCAGGGTCCTGGGTGCTCAGTACTCTGGGTGTTGGGTGCTCAGTACTCAGGGTGCTGGGTGCTCAGTGCTTGGGGTGCTGGGTGCTCAGTGCTCAGGGTGCTGGGTGCTCAGTGCTCAGGGTGCTGGGTGCTCAGTACTCAGGGTGCTGGGTGCTCAGTACTCAGGGTGCTGGGTGCTCAGTTCTCAGGGTGCTGGGTGCTCAGTACTCTGGGTGTTGGGTGCTCAGTACTCAGGGTGCTGGGTGCTCAGTGCTCGGGGTGCTGAGTGCTCAGTGCTCAGGGTGCTGTGTGCTCAGTGCTCAGGGTGCTGGGTGCTCAGTCCCCGGGGTGCTCCGTGCTCAGTGCTCAGGGTGCTGGGTGCTCAGTACTCAGGGTGCTGGGTGCTCAGTACTCACGGTTCTCAGTGCTCAGGGTGCTGGGTGCTCAGTACTCAGGGTGCTCAGTGCTCAGTACTCGGGGTGCTGGGTGCTCAGTACTCAGGGTGCTCAGTGCTCAGTACTCGGGGTGCTGGGTGCTCAGTGCTCAGTGTGCTCAGTGCTCAGTGCTCGGGGTGCTGGGTGCTCAGTACTCAGGGTGCTGTGTGCTCAGTGCTCAGTACTCAGCGTGCTGGGTGCTCAGTGCTCAGTGCTCAGGGTGCTCAGTGCTCAGGGTGCTCAGTGCTCAGGGTGCTGGGTGCTCAGGGTGCTGGGTGCTCAGTGCTCGGGGTGCTGGGTGCTCAGTGCTCAGTGCTCAGGGTGCTGGGTGCTCAGTGCTCAGTGCTCAGGGTGCTGGGTGTTCAGTACTCAGGGTGCTCGGTGCTCAGTGCTCAGGGTGCTGGGTGCTCAGTACTCAGGGTGCTGGGTGCTCAGTGCTCGGTGTGCTGGGTGCTCAGTGCTCAGGGTGATCAGTGCTCAGTACTCAGGGTGCTGGGTGCTCAGTACTCAGGGTGCTGGGTGCTCAGTCCTCAGGGTGCTCAGTTCTCAGGGTGCTCAGTGCTCAGTACTCAGGGTGCTCAGTACTCAGGGTGCTGGGTGCTCAGTGCTCGGGGTGCTGGGTGCTCAGTACTCAGGGTGCTGGGTGCTCAGTACTCGGGGTGCTGGGGTGCTCAGTACTCAGGGTGCTGGGTGCTCAGTGCTCGGGGTGCTGGGTGCTCAGTGCTCAGGGTGATCGGTGCTCAGTGCTCAGGGTGCTGGGTGCTCAGTCCTCCGGGTGCTCAGTGCTCAGGGTGCTGGGTGCTCAGTGCTCGCGGTGCTCGGTGCTCAGTACTCAGGGTGCTGAGTGCTCAGTACTCAGGGTGCTGGGTGCTCAGTACTCAGGGTGCTTGGTGCTCAGTACTCAGGGTGCTGGGTGCTCAGTGTTCAGGGGTGCTGGGTGCTCAGTGCTCAGCGTGCTGGGTGCTCAGTGCTCGGGGGTGCTGGGTGCTCAGGGCTTTGGTGCTGGGTGCTCAGTGCTCAGTGCTCAGGGTGCTGGGTGCTCAGTGCTCAGTGCTCAGGGTGCTGGTTGCTCAGTACTCAGGGTGCTGGGTGCTCAGTACTCAGGGTGCTGGGTTCTCAGTGCTCAGGGTGCTCTGTGCTCAGTACTCAGGGTGCTGGGTGCTCAGTGCTCTGGGTGCTGCGTGCTCAGTGCTCAGGGTGCTGGGTGCTCAGTGCTCAGGGTGCTGGGTGCTCAGTACTCAGGGTGCTGGGTGCTCAGTGCTCGGGGCGCTCGGTGCTCAGTACTCAAGGTGCTGGGTGCTCAGTGCTCAGGGTGCTGGGTACTCAGTCCTCGGGGTGCCTCCGTGCTCAGTGATCAGGGTGCTGGGTGCTCAGTACTCAGGGTGCTCGGTGCTCAGTACTCAGGGTTCTCAGTGCTCAGTACTAACGGTGCTGGGTGCTCAGTACTCAGGGTGCTGGGTGCTCAGTGCTCAGGGTGCTGGGTGCTCAGTCCTCAGGGTGCTGGGTGCTCAGTACTCAGGGTGTTTGGTGCTCAGTACTCAGGGTGCTCAGTGCTCAGTACTCAGGGTGCTGGTTGCTCAGTGCTCGGGGTGCTCGGTTCTCAGTACTCAGGGTGCTTGGTGCTCAGTACTCAGGGTGCTTGGTGCTCAGTACTCAGGGTGCTGGGTTCTCATTATTGGCGTGCTGGGTGCTCAGTACTCAGGGTGCTGGGTGCTCAGTGCTCAGGGTGCTGGGTGCTCAGTGCTCAGGGTGCTGGGTGCTCAGTACTCAGGGTGCTGGGTGCTCAGTGCTCAGGGTGCTGGGTGCTCAGTGCTCAGGGTGCTGGGTGCTCAGTACTCAGGGTGCTTGGTGCTCAGTGCTCAGGGTGATCGGTGCTCAGTACTCAGGGTGCTGGGTGCTCAGTGCTCAGGGTGCTGGGTGCTCAGTGCTCAGGGTGCTGGGTGCTCAGTACTCAGGGTGCTAGGTGCTCAGTGCTCGGGGTGCTGGGTGCTCAGTGCTCAGGGTGATCGGTGCTCAGTACTCAGGGTGCTGGGTGCTCAGTGCTCAGGGTGCTGGGTGCTCAGTCCTCAGGGTGCTCAGTGCTCAGGGTGCTGGGTGCTCAGTGCTCGGGTTTGCACGGTGCTCAGTACTCAGTGTGCTGAGTGCTCAGTAGTCAGGGTGCTGGGTGCTCAGTACTCATGGTGCTGGGTGCTCAGTACTCAGGGGGCTGGGTGCTCAGTGCTCGGGGTGCTGGGTGCTCAGTGCTCAGGGTGCTGGGTGCTCATTGCTCGGGGTGCTGGGTGCTCAGTGCTCGGGGTGCTGGGTGGTCAGTGCTCAGTGCTCAGTGTGCTGGGTGCTCAGTACTCAGGGTGCTGGGTGCTCAGTGCTCGGTGTGCTCGGTGCTCAGTACTCAGTGCTCAGGGTGCTCAGTGCTCAGTGCTCAGGGTGCTGGGTGTTCAGTACTCAGGGTGCTTGGTGCTCAGTACTCGGGGTGCTGGGTGCTCAGTACTCAGGGTGCTGGGTGCTCAGTATTCAGGGTGCTGGGTGCTCAGTACTCGGGTGCTGGGTGCTCAGTACTCAGGGTGCTGGGTTGCTCAGTGCTCGGGGTGCTGGGTGCTCAGTACTCAGGGTGCTGCGTGCTCATTACTCAGGGTGCTGGGTGCTCTGTGCTCGGGGTGCTGGGTGCTCAGTGCTCGCAGTGCTGGGTGCTCAGTGCTCGAGGTGCTCGGTGCTCAGTACTCAGGGTGCTGGGTGCTCAGTCCTCTAGGTGCTCAGTACTCAGGGTGCTGTGTGTTCAGTGCTCAGGGTGCTGGGTGCTCAGTACTCAGGGTGCTCGGTGCTTAGTACTCAGGGTGCTGGGTGCTCAGAACTCAGGGTGCTGGGTGCTCAGTGCTCAGTGTGCTGGGTGCTCAGTGCTCAGGGTGCTGGGTGCTCGGTGCTCGGGGTGCTGGGTGCTTAGTGCTCGGGGTGCCCGGTGCTCAGTACTCGGGGTTCTGGGTGCTCAGTGCTCAGGGTACTCGGTGCTCAGTACGTTGGGTGCTCAGTACTCAGGGAGCTGGGTGCTCAGTGCTCAGGGTGCTGGGTGCTCAGTGCTCAGGGTGCTGGGTGCTCAGTGCTCAGGGTGCTGGGTGCTCAGTGCTCAGGGTGCTGGGTGCTCAGTGCTCAGGGTGCTGGGTGCTCGGTGCTCTGGGTGCTGGGTGCTTAGTGCTCGGGGTGCCCGGTGCTCAGTACTCGGCGTGCTCAGTGTTCAGTACTCAGGGTGGTGGGTGCTCAGTGCTCAGGGTGCTGGGTGCTCAGTACTCAGGGTGCTGGGTGCTCGGTGCTCAGTACGCTGGGTGCTCAGTACTCAGGGTGCTGGGTGCTCAGTACTCAGGATGCTCGGTGCTCAGTACTCAGGGTGCTGGGTGCTCAGTGCTCGGGGTGCTGGGTGCTCAGTACTCAGGGTGCTGGGTGCTCAGTGCTCGGGGTGCTCGGTGCTCAGTACGCTGGGTGCTCAGTACTCAGGGTGCTGGGTGCTCAGTACTCAGGGTGCTGGGTGCTTAGTACTCAGGTTGCTGGGTGCTCAGTGCTCGGGGTGCTGGGTGCTCAGTGCTCAGTACTCAGGGTGCTGGGTGCTCAGTGCTCAGGTTGCTGGGTGCTCATTGCTCAGTACGCTGGGTGCCCAGTACTCAGGGTGCTGGGTGCTCAGTACTCAGGGGTGCTCGGTGCTCAGTACTCAGGGTGCTGGTGCTCAGTGCTCGGGGTGCTGGGTGCTCAGTACTCAGGGGTGCTGGGTGCTCAGTGCTCGGGTGCTCGGTGCTCAGTACGCTGGGTGCTCAGTATTCAGGGTGCTGGGTGCTCAGTACTCAGGGTGCTGGGTGCTCAGTGCTCAGGGTGCTGGGTGCTCAGTGCTCGGGGTGCTCAGTGCTAAGTACTCAGGGTGCTGGGTGCTCAGTACTCAGGGTGCTGGGTGCTCAATACTCAGAGTGCTGGGTGCTCAGTGCTCGTAGTGCTGGGTGCTCTGTGCTCAGGGTGCTCAGTGCTCAGTACTCAGGGTGCTGCGTGCTCATTACTCAGGGTGCTGGGTGCTCAGTGCTCGGGGTGCTGGGTGCTCAGTACGCAGGGTGCTGGGTGCTCAGTGCTCAGGGTGCTCGGTGCTCAGTACTCATGGTGCTGGGTGCTCATTTCTCAGGGTGCTGGGTGCTCAGTACTCAGGTTGCTCAGTACTCTGCGTGCTCGGTGCTCAGTACTCATGGTGCTGGCTGCTCAGTACTCAGGGTGCTTGGTGCTCAGTTCTCAGGGTGCTCGGTGCTCAGTGTTTGGTGTGCTGGGTGCTCAGTACTCAGGGTGCTGGGTGCTCAGTGCTCATGGTGCTCGGTGCTCAGTGCTCTGGGTGCTGGGTGCTCAGTACTCAGTGCTCAGGATGCTGGGTGCTCAGTGCTCAGGGTGCTGGGTGCTCAGTGCTCAGGGAGCTCAGTGCTCAGTGCTCAGTACTTAGGGTGCTGGGTGCTCAGTACTCAGGGTGCTGGGTGCTCAGTGCTCGGGGTGCCCGGTGCTCAGTGCTCGGGGTGCTCGGTGCTCAGTACTCAGGGTGCTGGGTGCTCAGTACTCACGGTGCTGGGTGCTCAGTGCTCGGGGTGCTGGGTGCTCAGTGCTCGGGTTGCTGGGTGCTCAGTGCTCGGGGTGCTGGGTGCTCAGTACTCAGGGTGCTCAGCGCTCAGTACTCAGGGTGCTGGGTGCTCAGTGCTCGGGGTGCTCGTTGCTCAGTACGTTGGGTGCTCAGTGCTCAGGGTGCTGGGTGCTCAGTGCTCAGGGTGCTGGGTGCTCAGTGCTCAGGGTGCTTGATGCTCAGTACTCATGGTGCTGGGTGCTCAGTGCTCAGGGTGCTGGGTGCTCAGTGCTCAGGGTGCTGGGTGCTCAGTACTCAGGGTGCTGGGTGCTCAGTACTCGGGGTGCTGGGTGCTCAGTGCTCAGCGTGCTGGGTGCTCAGTACTCAGGGTGCTCGGTGCTCAGTGCTTGGGGTGCTGGGTGCTCAGTACTCAGGGTGCTGGGTGCTCAGTTCTCAGGGTGCTGCGTGCTCAGTGCTCAGGGTGATGGGTGCTCAGTACTCAGTGCTCAGGATGCTCCGTGCTCAGTGCTCGGGCCGCTGGGTGCTCAGTGCTCAGGGTGCTGGGTGCTCAGTACTCAGGGTGCTGGGTTCTCAGTACTCAGGGTGCTGGGTGCACAGTGCTAGGGGTGCTGGGTGCTCAGTGCTCGGGGTCTGGGTGCTCAGTACTCAGGGTGCTGGGTGCTCAGTACTCAGGGTGCTGGGTGCTCAGTGCTCAGGGTGCTGGGTGCTCAGTGCTCTGGGTGCTGGGTGCTCAGTGCTCAGGGTGCTGGGTGCTCAGTGCTCAGGGTGCTGGGTGCTCAGTGCTCGGGGTGCTGGGTGCTGAGTGCTCAGGGTGCTGGGTGCTCAGTGCTCGGGGTGCTCGGTGCTCAGTACAACAGGGTGCTAGGTGCTCAGTGCTCGGGGTGCTGGGTGCTCAGTGCTCAGTACTCAGGGTGCTGGGTGCTCAGTGCTCTGGGTGCTGGGTGCTCAGTACTCAGGGTGCTGGGTGCTCAGTGCTCAGGGTGCTGGGTGCTCAGTGCTCAGGGTGCTGGGTGCTCAGTGATCGGGGTGCTGGGTGCTCAGTACTCAGGGTGCTCAGTGCTCGGGGAGCTCGGTGCTCAGTACTCAGGGTGCTGGGTGCTCAGTACACAGTGCTCGGGGTCCTGGGTGCTCGTGCTCGGGGTGCTGGGTGCTCAGTGCTCTGGGTGCTTAGTGCTCAGTACTCAGGGTGCTGGGTGCTCAGTACTCAGGGTGCTCAGTGCTCAGGGTGCTGGGTGCTCAGTGCTCAGGGGTGATCGGTGCTCAGTACTCAGGATGCTGGGTGCTCAGTACTCAGGGTGCTGGGTGCTCAGTACTCAGGGTGCTGGTTGCTCAGTCCTCAGGGTGCTCAGTGCTCAGGGTGCTGGGTGATCAGTGCTCGGGGGTGTTCGGTGCTCAGTACTCAGGGTGCTGAGTGCCCAGTACTCAGGGTGCTGGGTGCTCAGTACTCAGGGTGCTCATTGCTCAGGGTGCTGGGTGCTCAGTACTCAGGGTGCTGGGTGCTCAGTCCTCAGGGTGCTGGGTGCTCAGTACGTTGGGTGCTCAGTACTCAGGGTGCTCGGTGCTCAGTACTCGGGGTGCTGGGTGCTCATTAATCAGGGTGCTGGGTGCTCAGTACTCAGGGTGCTCAGTGCTTGGGGTGCAGGGTGCTCAGTACTCAGGGTGCTCTGTGCTTGGGGTGCTGGGCGCTCAGTACTCAGGGTGCTGGGTGCTCAGTGCTCAGGGTGTTGGGTGCTCAGTACTCAGGGTGCTGGGTGCTCAGTACTCAGGGTGCTGGGTGCTCAGTGCTCGGGGTGCTGGGTGCTCAGTGCTCGGGGTGCTGGGTGCTCAGTGCTCGGGTGGGGTGCTCGGTGCTCAGTGCTCGGGGTGCTGGGTGCTCAGTGCTCAGTACTCAGGGTGCTGGGTGCTCAGTGCTCAGGTTGCTGGGTGCTCGGTGCTCAGTACGCTGGGTGCTCAGTACTCAGGGTGCTGGATGCTCAGTACTCAGGGTGCTCGGTGCTCAGTTCTCAGGGTGCTGGGTGCTCAGTGCTCGGGGTGCTGGGTGCTCAGTACTCAGGGTGCTGGGTGCTCAGTGCTCGGGGTGCTCGGTGCTCAGTACGCTGGGTGCTCAGTATTCAGGGTGCTGGGTGCTCAGTACTCAGGGTGCTGGGTGATCAGTGCTCAGGGTGCTGGGTGCTCAGTGCTCGGGGTGCTCAGTGCTAAGTACTCAGGGTGCTGGGTGCTCAGTACTCAGGGTGCTGGGTGCTCAGTACTCAGAGTGCTGGGTGCTCAGTGCTCGTAGTGCTGGGTGCTCAGTGCTCAGGGTGCTCAGTGCTCAGTACTCAGGGTGCTGGGTGCTCATTACTCAGGGTGCTGGGTGCTCAGTGCTCGGGGTGCTGGGTGCTCAGTACTCAGGGTGCTGGGTGCTCAGTGCTCAGGGTGCTCGGTGCTCAGTACTCATGTTGCTGGGTGCTC
>NW_024543493.1:0-109025 GCF_018167655.1 Microtus oregoni | reverse complement strand
GGGTGCTCAGTGCTCAGGGTGCTGGGTGCTCAGTACTCAGGGTGCTGGGTGCTCAGCACTCAGGGTGCTCAGTACTCAGGGTGCTGGGTGCTCAGTGCTCGGGGTGCTGGGTGCTCAGTACTCAGGGTGCTCAGTACTCAGGGTGCTGGGTGCTCAGTGCTCGGGGTGCTGGATGCTCAGTGCTCAGGGTGATCGGTGCTCAGTACTCAGGATGCTGGGTGCTCAGTACTCAGGGTGCTGGGTGCTCAGTACTCAGGGTGCTGGGTGCTCAGTCCTCAGGGTGCTCAGTGCTCAGGGTGCTGGGTGCTCAGTGCTCGGGGTGCTCGGTGCTCAGTACTCAGGTTGCTGAGTGCTCAGTACTCAGGTTGCTGGGTGCTCAGTACTCAGGGTGCTGGGTGCTCAGTGCTCAGGGTGCTCAGTGCTCAGTACTCAGGGTGCTGGGTGCTCAGTACTCAGGGTGCTGGGTGCTCAGTGCTCGGGTTGGTGGGTGCTCATTACTCAGGGTGCTGGGTGCTCAGTGCTCGGGGTGCTCGGTGCTCAGTACTCAAGGTGCCTGGTGCTCAGTGCTCACGGTGCTGGGTGCTCAGTCCTCGGGGTGCTCCGTGCTCAGTGCTCAGGGTGCTGGGTGCTCAGTGCTCAGGGTGCTGGGTGATCAGTGCTCGGCGTGCTGGGTGCTCAGTGCTCAGTACTCAGGTTGCTGGGTGCTCAGTGCTCAGGGTGCTGGGTGCTCAGTGCTCAGTACTCAGGGTGCTGGGTGCTCAGTGCTCAGGGTGCTGGGTGCTCAGTACTCAGGGTGCTCGGTGCTCAGTACTCAGGGTGATCGGTGCTCAGTCCTCAGGGTGCTCAGTACTCAGGGTGCTGGGTGCTCAGTGCTCTGGTTGCTCAGTACTCAGGGTGCTGGGTGCTCAGTACTCAGGGTGCTGGGTGCTCAGTGCTGGGGGTGCTGGGTGCTCAGTGCTCGGGGTGCTGGGTGCTCAGTGCTCGGGGTGCTCGGTGCTCAGTGCTCGGGGTGCTGGGTGCTCAGTCCTCGGGGTTCTCGGTGCTCAGTACTCAGGGTGCTGGGTGTTCAGTGCTCAGGGTGCTGGGTGCTCAATGCTCGGGGTGCTGGGTGCTCGGTGCTCAGGTTGCTGGGTGCTGAGTACTCGGGGTGCTGGGTGCTCAGTACTCAGGGTGCTTGGTGCTCATTGCTCGGGGTGCTGGGTGCTCAGTGCTACGGGTGCTGGGTGCTCAGTGCTCGGTGTGCTCGGTGCTCAGTACATTGGGTGCTCAGTACTCAGGGTGCTGGGTGCTCAGGGCTCGGGGTGCTGGGAGCTCAGTACTCAGGGTGCTGGGTGCTCAGTGCTCGGTGTGCTGGGTGCTGAGTGCTCAGGGTGCTGGGTGCTCAGTACTCGGGGTGCTCGGTGCTCAGTACTCAGGGTGCTGGGTGCTCAGTACTCAGGGTGCTGGGTGCTCAGTACTCAGGGTGCTCGCTGCTCAGTACTCAGGGTGCTGGGTGCTCAGTGCTCAGGGTGCTGGGTGCTCAGTACTCAGGGTGCTCGGTGCTCAGTGCTCAGGGTGATCGGTGCTCAGTCCTCAGGGTGCTCAGTACTCAGGGTGCTGGGTGCTCAGTGCTCTGGTTGCTCGGTGCTCAGTACTCAGGGTGCTGGGTGCTCAGTACTCAGGGTGCTGGGTGCTCAGTACTCAGGGTGCTCGGTGCTCAGAACTCAGGGTGCTGGGTGCTCAGTGCTCAGGTGCTGGGTGCTAAGTACTCAGGGTGCTGGGTGCTCAGTACTCAGGGTGCTGGGTGCTCAGTGCTCAGGGTGCTGGGTGCTCAGTACTCAGGGTGCTGGGTGCTCAGTACTCAGGGTGCTGGGTGCTCAGTCCTCAGGGTGCTCAGTGCTCAGGGTGCTGGGTGCTCAGTGCTCGGGGTGCTCGGTGCTCAGTACTCAGGTTGCTGAGTGCTCAGTACTCAGGTTGCTGGGTGCTCAGTACTCAGGGTGCTGGGTGCTCAGTGCTCAGGGTGCTCAGTGCTCAGTACTCAGGGTGCTGGGTGCTCAGTACTCAGGGTGCTGGGTGCTCAGTGCTCGGGTTGGTGGGTGCTCATTACTCAGGGTGCTGTGTGCTCAGTGCTCGGGGTGCTCGGTGCTCAGTACTCAAGGTGCCTGGTGCTCAGTGCTCACGGTGCTGGGTGCTCAGTGCTCTGGTTGCTCAGTACTCAGGGTGCTGGGTGCTCAGTACTCAGGGTGCTGGGTGCTCAGTGCTCGGGGTGCTGGGTGCTCAGTACTCAGGGTGCTGGGTGCTCAGTGCTCAGGGTGCTGGGTGCTCAGTACTCAGGGTGCTGGGTGCTCAGTACTCAGGGTGCTCAGTGCTCGGGGAGCTCGGTGCTCAGTACTCAGGGTGCTGGGTGCTCAGTACTCAGTGCTCGGGGTCCTGGGTTCTCAGCCCTCTGGGTGCTTAGTGCACAGTACTCAGGGTGCTGGGTGCTCAGTATTCAGGGTGCTCAGTGCTCGGGGTGCTGGGTGCTCAGTACTCAGGGTGCTGGGTGCTCAGTACTCAGGGTGCTGGGTGCTCATTCTCGGGGTGCTGGGTGCTCAGTGCTCTGGGTGCTGGGTGCTCAGTACTCGGGGTGCTGGTTGATCAGTGCTCAGCGTGCTGGGTGCTCAGTACTCAGATTGCTCGGTTCTCAGTACTCAGGGTGCTCTGTGCTCATTCTCGGGGTGCTGGGTGCTCAGTGCTCAGGGTGCTGGGTGCTCAGTGCTCAGGGTCCTTGGTGCTCAGTACTCAGTGTGCTCAGTACTCAGCGTGCTTTGTGCTCAGTGCTCAGGGTGCTGGGTGCTCAGTACTCACGGTGCTGGGTGCTCAGTACTCGGGGTGCTGGGTGCTCATTACACAGGGTGCTGGGTGCTCAGTGCTCGGGGTGCTCGGTGCTCAGTACTCTTGGTGCTGGGTGCTCAGTACTCAGGGTGCTGGGTGCTCAGTGCTCGGGGTGCTCGGTGCTCAGTGCTCAGGATGCTCGGTGCTCAGTACTTTTGGTGCGGGGTGCTCAGTACTCAGGGTGCTGGGTGCTCAGTGCTCGGGGTGCTCGGTGCTCAGTACTCAGGGTGCTGGGTGCTCAGTACTCAGGGTGCTGGGTGCTCAGTGCTCAGGGTGCTGGGTGCTCAGTGCTCGGGGTGCTCGGTGCTCAGTACTCAGGGTGCTGGGTGCTCAGTGCTCGGGGTGCTGGGTGCTCAGTGCTCAGGGTGCTGGGTGCTCAGTACTCGGGGTGCTCGGTGCTCAGTACTCAGGGTGCTGGGTGCTCAGTACTCAGGGTGCTGGGTGCTCAGTACTCAGGGTGCTCGGTGCTCAGAACTCAGGGTGCTGGGTGCTCAGTGCTCAGGTGCTGGGTGCTAAGTACTCAGGGTGCTGGGTGCTCAGTACTCAGGGTGCTGGGTGCTCAGTGCTCAGGGTGCTGGGTGCTCAGTACTCAGGGTGCTGGGTGCTCAGCACTCAGGGTGCTCAGTACTCAGGGTGCTGGGTGCTCAGTGCTCGGGGTGCTGGGTGCTCAGTACTCAGGGTGCTCAGTACTCAGTACTCAGGATGCTGGGTGCTCAGTACTCAGGGTGCTGGGTGCTCAGTACTCAGGGTGCTGGGTGCTCAGTCCTCAGGGTGCTCAGTGCTCAGGGTGCTGGGTGCTCAGTGCTCGGGTTGCTCGGTGCTCAGTACTCAGGTTGCTGAGTGCTCAGTACTCAGGTTGCTGGGTGCTCAGTACTCAGGGTGCTGGGTGCTCAGTGCTCAGGGTGCTCAGTGCTCAGTACTCAGGGTGCTGGGTGCTCAGTACTCAGGGTGCTGGGTGCTCAGTTCTCGGGTTGGTGGGTATCTCATTACTCAGGGTGCTGGGTGCTCAGTGCTCGTGGTGCTCGGTGCTCAGTACTCAAGGTGCCTGGTGCTCAGTGCTCACGGTGCTGGGTGCTCAGTCCTCGGGGTGCTCCGTGCTCAGTGCTCAGGGTGCTGGGTGCTCAGTACTCAGGGTGCTCGGTGCTCAGTACTAAGGGTGCTCAGTGCTCAGTACTCAGGTTGCTCAGTGCTCAGTGCTCGGGGTGCTGGGTGCTCAGTACTCAGGGTGCTGGGTGCTCAGTACTCAGGGTGCTGGGTGCTCAGTGCTCAGTACTCAGGGTGCTCAGTGCTCAGGGTGCTCAGTGTTCACGGTGCTGGGTGCTCAGGGTGCTGGGTGCTCAGTGCTCGGGGTGCTGGGTGCTCAGTGCTCAGTGCTCAGGGTGCTGGGTGCTCAGTTCTCAGTGCTCAGGGTGCTGGGTGTTCAGTACTCAGGGTGCTCGGTGCTCAGTGCTCTGGGTGCTGGGTGCTCAGTACTCAGGGTGCTGGGTGCTCAGTCCTCAGGGTGCTCAGTCCTCGGGGTGCTCGGTGCTCAGTATTCAGGGTGCTGGGTGTTCAGTGCTCAGGGTGCTGGGTGCTCAATGCTCCGGGTGCTGGGTGCTCGGTGCTCAGGTTGCTGGGTGCTCAGTACTCGGGGTGCTGGGTGCTCAGTACTCAGGGTGCTGGGTGCTCATTGCTCGGGGTGCTGGGTGCTCAGTGCTACGGGTGCTGGGTGCTCAGTGCTCGGGGCGCTGGGTGCTCAGTGCTCGGGGTGCTCGGTGCTCAGTACTCAGGGTGCTGGGTGCTCAGTGCTCAGGGTGCTCGGTGCTCAGTACTCAGGGTGCTGGGTGCTCAGTGCTCGGGGCGCTGGGTGCTCAGTGCTCGGGGTGCTCGGTGCTCAGTACTCAGGGTGCTGGGTGCTCAGTGCTCAGGGTGCTGGGTGCTCAGTACTCAGGGTGCTCGGTGCTCAGTGCTCGGTGTGCTCGGTGCTCAGTACATTGGGTGCTCAGTACTCAGGGTGCTGGGTGCTCAGTGCTCTGGTTGCTCAGTACTCAGGGTGCTGGTTGCTCAGTAATCAGGGTGCTGGGTGCTCAGGGCTCGGGGTGCTGGGTGCTCAGTACTCAGGGTGCTGGGTGCTCAGTACTCAGGGTGCTCAGTGTTCGTGGAGCTCGGTGCTCAGTACTCAGGGTGCTGGGTGCTCAGTGCTCAGGGTGCTGGGTGCTCAGTACTCAGGGTGCTCGGTGCTCAGTGCTCGGTGTGCTCGGTGCTCAGTACATTGGGTGCTCAGTACTCAGGGTGCTGGGTGCTCAGTGCTCTGGTTGCTCAGTACTCAGGGTGCTGGTTGCTCAGTACTCAGGGTGCTGGTTGCTCAGTAATCAGGGTGCTGGGTGCTCAGGGCTCGGGGTGCTGGGTGCTCAGTACTCAGGGTGCTGGGTACTCAGTACTCAGTGCTCGGGGTCCTGGGTTCTCAGCCCTCTGGGTGCTTAGTGCACAGTACTCAGGGTGCTGGGTGCTCAGTATTCAGGGTGCTCAGTGCTCGGGGTGCTGGGTGCTCAGTACTCAGGGTGCTGGGTGCTCAGTACTCAGGGTGCTGGGTGCTCATTCTCGGGGTGCTGGGTGCTCAGTGCTCTGGGTGCTGGGTGCGCAGTACTCGGGGTGCTGGTTGCTCAGTGCTCAGCGTGCTGGGTGCTCAATACTCAGGGTGCTCGGTTCTCAGTACTCAGGGTGCTTGGTGCTCATTCTCGGGGTGCTGGGTGCTCAGTGCTCAGGGTGCTGGGTGCTCAGTGCTCAGGGTCCTCGGTGCTCAGTACTCAGTGTGCTCAGTACTCAGCGTGCTTTGTGCTCAGTGCTCAGGGTGCTGGGTGCTCAGTACTCAGGGTGCTGGGTGCTCAGTACTCACGGTGCTGGGTGCTCAGTACTCGGGGTGCTGGGTGCTCATTACACAGGGTGCTGGGTGCTCAGTGCTCGGGGTGCTCGCTGCTCAGTACTCTTGGTGCTGGGTGCTCAGTACTCAGGGTGCTGGGTGCTCAGTGCTCGGGGTGCTGGATGCTCAGTGCTCAGGGTGATCGGTGCTCAGTACTCAGGATGCTGGGTGCTCAGTACTCAGGGTGCTGGGTGCTCAGTACTCAGGGTGCTGGGTGCTCAGTCCTCAGGGTGCTCAGTGCTCACGGTGCTGGGTGCTCAGTGCTCGGGGTGCTCGGTGCACAGTACTCAGGTTGCTGAGTGCTCAGTACTCAGGTTGCTGGGTGCTCAGTACTCAGGGTGCTGGGTGCTCAGTGCTCAGGGTGCTCAGTGCTCAGTACTCAGGGTGCTGGGTGCTCAGTACTCAGGGTGCTGGGTGCTCAGTGCTCGGGTTGGTGGGTGCTCATTACTCAGGGTGCTGGGTGCTCAGTGCTCGGGGTGCTCGGTGCTCAGTACTCAAGGTGCCTGGTGCTCAGTGCTCACGGTGCTGGGTGCTCAGTGCTCTGGTTGCTCAGTACTCAGGGTGCTGGGTGCTCAGTACTCAGGGTGCTGGGTGCTCAGTGCTCGGGGTGCTGGGTGCTCAGTACTCAGGGTGCTGGGTGCTCAGTGCTCAGGGTGCTGGGTGCTCAGTACTCAGGGTGCTGGGTGCTCAGTACTCAGGGTGCTCAGTGCTCGGGGAGCTCGGTGCTCAGTACTCAGGGTGCTGGGTGCTCAGTACTCAGTGCTCGGGGTCCTGGGTTCTCAGCCCTCTGGGTGCTTAGTGCACAGTACTCAGGGTGCTGGGTGCTCAGTATTCAGGGTGCTCAGTGCTCGGGGTGCTGGGTGCTCAGTACTCAGGGTGCTGGGTGCTCAGTACTCAGGGTGCTGGGTGCTCATTCTCGGGGTGCTGGGTGCTCAGTGCTCTGGGTGCTGGGTGCTCAGTACTCGGGGTGCTGGTTGCTCAGTGCTCAGCGTGCTGGGTGCTCAGTACTCAGGGTGCTCGGTTCTCAGTACTCAGGGTGCTCTGTGCTCATTCTCGGGGTGCTGGGTGCTCAGTGCTCAGGGTGCTGGGTGCTCAGTGCTCAGGGTCCTTGGTGCTCAGTACTCAGTGTGCTCAGTACTCAGCGTGCTTTGTGCTCAGTGCTCAGGGTGCTGGGTGCTCAGTACTCACGGTGCTGGGTGCTCAGTACTCGGGGTGCTGGGTGCTCATTACACAGGGTGCTGGGTGCTCAGTGCTCGGGGTGCTCGGTGCTCAGTACTCTTGGTGCTGGGTGCTCAGTACTCAGGGTGCTGTGTGCTCAGTGCTCGGGGTGCTCGGTGCTCAGTGCTCAGGATGCTCGGTGCTCAGTACTTTTGGTGCGGGGTGCTCAGTACTCAGGGTGCTGGGTGCTCAGTGCTCGGGGTGCTCGGTGCTCAGTACTCAGGGTGCTGGGTGCTCAGTACTCAGGGTGCTGGGTGCTCAGTGCTCAGGGTGCTGGGTGCTCAGTGCTCGGGGTGCTCGGTGCTCAGTACTCAGGGTGCTGGGTGCTCAGTGCTCGGGGTGCTGGGTGCTCAGTGCTCAGGGTGCTGGGTGCTCAGTACTCGGGGTGCTCGGTGCTCAGTACTCAGGGTGCTGGGTGCTCAGTACTCAGGGTGCTGGGTGCTCAGTACTCAGGGTGCTCGGTGCTCAGAACTCAGGGTGCTCAGTGCTCAGGGTGCTGGGTGCTCAGTGCTCGGGGTGCTCGGTGCTCAGTACTCAGGTTGCTGAGTGCTCAGTACTCAGGTTGCTGGGTGCTCAGTACTCAGGGTGCTGGGTGCTCAGTGCTCAGGGTGCTCAGTGCTCAGTACTCAGGGTGCTGGGTGCTCAGTACTCAGGGTGCTGGGTGCTCAGTTCTCGGGTTGGTGGGTATCTCATTACTCAGGGTGCTGGGTGCTCAGTGCTCGTGGTGCTCGGTGCTCAGTACTCAAGGTGCCTGGTGCTCAGTGCTCACGGTGCTGGGTGCTCAGTCCTCGGGGTGCTCCGTGCTCAGTGCTCAGGGTGCTGGGTGCTCAGTACTCAGGGTGCTCGGTGCTCAGTACTAAGGGTGCTCAGTGCTCAGTACTCAGGTTGCTCAGTGCTCAGTGCTCGGGGTGCTGGGTGCTCAGTACTCAGGGTGCTGGGTGCTCAGTACTCAGGGTGCTGGGTGCTCAGTGCTCAGTACTCAGGGTGCTCAGTGCTCAAGGTGCTCAGTGTTCACGGTGCTGGGTGCTCAGGGTGCTGGGTGCTCAGTGCTCGGGGTGCTGGGTGCTCAGTGCTCAGTGCTCAGGGTGCTGGGTGCTCAGTGCTCAGTGCTCAGGGTGCTGGGTGTTCAGTACTCAGGGTGCTCGGTGCTCAGTGCTCTGGGTGCTGGGTGCTCAGTACTCAGGGTGCTGGGTGCTCAGTCCTCAGGGTGCTCAGTCCTCGGGGTGCTCGGTGCTCAGTATTCACGGTGCTGGGTGTTCAGTGCTCAGGGTGCTGGGTGCTCAATGCTCGGGGTGCTGGGTGCTCGGTGCTCAGGTTGCTGGGTGCTCAGTACTCGGGGTGCTGGGTGCTCAGTACTCAGGGTGCTGGGTGCTCATTGCTCGGGGTGCTGGGTGCTCAGTGCTACGGGTGCTGGGTGCTCAGTGCTCGGGGCGCTGGGTGCTCAGTGCTCGGGGTGCTCGGTGCTCAGTACTCAGGGTGCTGGGTGCTCAGTGCTCAGGGTGCTCGGTGCTCAGTACTCAGGGTGCTGGGTGCTCAGTGCTCGGGGCGCTGGGTGCTCAGTGCTCGGGGTGCTCGGTGCTCAGTACTCAGGGTGCTGGGTGCTCAGTGCTCAGGGTGCTGGGTGCTCAGTACTCAGGGTGCTCGGTGCTCAGTGCTCGGTGTGCTCGGTGCTCAGTACATTGGGTGCTCAGTACTCAGGGTGCTGGGTGCTCAGTGCTCTGGTTGCTCAGTACTCAGGGTGCTGGTTGCTCAGTAATCAGGGTGCTGGGTGCTCAGGGCTCGGGGTGCTGGGTGCTCAGTACTCAGGGTGCTGGTCTCTCAGTACTCAGGGTGCTCAGTGTTCGTGGAGCTCGGTGCTCAGTACTCAGGGTGCTGGGTACTCAGTACTCAGTGCTCGGGGTCCTGGGTTCTCAGCCCTCTGGGTGCTTAGTGCACAGTACTCAGGGTGCTGGGTGCTCAGTATTCAGGGTGCTCAGTGCTCGGGGTGCTGGGTGCTCAGTACTCAGGGTGCTGGGTGCTCAGTACTCAGGGTGCTGGGTGCTCATTCTCGGGGTGCTGGGTGCTCAGTGCTCTGGGTGCTGGGTGCGCAGTACTCGGGGTGCTGGTTGCTCAGTGCTCAGCGTGCTGGGTGCTCAATACTCAGGGTGCTCGGTTCTCAGTACTCAGGGTGCTTGGTGCTCATTCTCGGGGTGCTGGGTGCTCAGTGCTCAGGGTGCTGGGTGCTCAGTGCTCAGGGTCCTCGGTGCTCAGTACTCAGTGTGCTCAGTACTCAGCGTGCTTTGTGCTCAGTGCTCAGGGTGCTGGGTGCTCAGTACTCAGGGTGCTGGGTGCTCAGTACTCACGGTGCTGGGTGCTCAGTACTCGGGGTGCTGGGTGCTCATTACACAGGGTGCTGGGTGCTCAGTGCTCGGGGTGCTCGCTGCTCAGTACTCTTGGTGCTGGGTGCTCAGTACTCAGGGTGCTGGGTGCTCAGTGCTCGGGGTGCTGGATGCTCAGTGCTCAGGGTGATCGGTGCTCAGTACTCAGGATGCTGGGTGCTCAGTACTCAGGGTGCTGGGTGCTCAGTACTCAGGGTGCTGGGTGCTCAGTCCTCAGGGTGCTCAGTGCTCACGGTGCTGGGTGTTCAGTGCTCGGGGTGCTCGGTGCACAGTACTCAGGTTGCTGAGTGCTCAGTACTCAGGTTGCTGGGTGCTCAGTACTCAGGGTGCTGGGTGCTCAGTGCTCAGGGTGCTCAGTGCTCAGTACTCAGGGTGCTGGGTGCTCAGTACTCAGGGTGCTGGGTGCTCAGTGCTCGGGTTGGTGGGTGCTCATTACTCAGGGTGCTGGGTGCTCAGTGCTCGGGGTGCTCGGTGCTCAGTACTCAAGGTGCCTGGTGCTCAGTGCTCACGGTGCTGGGTGCTCAGTGCTCTGGTTGCTCAGTACTCAGGGTGCTGGGTGCTCAGTACTCAGGGTGCTGGGTGCTCAGTGCTCGGGGTGCTGGGTGCTCAGTACTCAGGGTGCTGGGTGCTCAGTGCTCAGGGTGCTGGGTGCTCAGTACTCAGGGTGCTGGATGCTCAGTACTCAGGGTGCTCAGTGCTCGGGGAGCTCGGTGCTCAGTACTCAGGGTGCTGGGTGCTCAGTACTCAGTGCTCGGGGTCCTGGGTTCTCAGCCCTCTGGGTGCTTAGTGCACAGTACTCAGGGTGCTGGGTGCTCAGTATTCAGGGTGCTCAGTGCTCGGGGTGCTGGGTGCTCAGTACTCAGGGTGCTGGGTGCTCAGTACTCAGGGTGCTGGGTGCTCATTCTCGGGGTGCTGGGTGCTCAGTGCTCTGGGTGCTGGGTGCTCAGTACTCGGGGTGCTGGTTGCTCAGTGCTCAGCGTGCTGGGTGCTCAGTACTCAGGGTGCTCGGTTCTCAGTACTCAGGGTGCTCTGTGCTCATTCTCGGGGTGCTGGGTGCTCAGTGCTCAGGGTGCTGGGTGCTCAGTGCTCAGGGTCCTTGGTGCTCAGTACTCAGTGTGCTCAGTACTCAGCGTGCTTTGTGCTCAGTGCTCAGGGTGCTGGGTGCTCAGTACTCACGGTGCTGGGTGCTCAGTACTCGGGGTGCTGGGTGCTCATTACACAGGGTGCTGGGTGCTCAGTGCTCGGGGTGCTCGGTGCTCAGTACTCTTGGTGCTGGGTGCTCAGTACTCAGGGTGCTGGGTGCTCAGTGCTCGGGGTGCTCGGTGCTCCGTGCTCAGGATGCTCGGTGCTCAGTACTTTTGGTGCGGGGTGCTCAGTACTCAGGGTGCTGGGTGCTCAGTGCTCGGGGTGCTCGGTGCTCAGTACTCAGGGTGCTGGGTGCTCAGTACTCAGGGTGCTGGGTGCTCAGTGCTCAGGGTGCTGGGTGCTCAGTGCTCGGGGTGCTCGGTGCTCAGTACTCAGGGTGCTGGGTGCTCAGTGCTCGGGGTGCTGGGTGCTCAGTGCTCAGGGTGCTGGGTGCTCAGTACTCGGGGTGCTCGGTGCTCAGTACTCAGGGTGCTGGGTGCTCAGTACTCAGGGTGCTGGGTGCTCAGTACTCAGGGTGCTCGGTGCTCAGAACTCAGGGTGCTGGGTGCTCAGTGCTCAGGTGCTGGGTGCTAAGTACTCAGGGTGCTGGGTGCTCAGTACTCAGGGTGCTGGGTGCTCAGTGCGCAGGGTGCAGGGTGCTCAGTACTCAGGGTGCTGGGTGCTCAGCACTCAGGGTGCTCAGTACTCAGGGTGCTGGGTGCTCAGTGCTCGGGGTGCTGGGTGCTCAGTACTCAGGGTGCTCAGTACTCAGGGTGCTGGGTGCTCAGTGCTCGGGGTGCTGGATGCTCAGTGCTCAGGGTGATCGGTGCTCAGTACTCAGGATGCTGGGTGCTCAGTACTCAGGGTGCTGGGTGCTCAGTACTCAGGGTGCTGGGTGCTCAGTCCTCAGGGTGCTCAGTGCTCAGGGTGCTGGGAGCTCAGTGCTCGGGGTGCTCGGTGCTCAGTACTCAGGTTGCTGAGTGCTCAGTACTCAGGTTGCTGGGTGCTCAGTACTCAGGGTGCTGGGTGCTCAGTGCTCAGGGTGCTCAGTGCTCAGTACTCAGGGTGCTGGGTGCTCAGTACTCAGGGTGCTGGGTGCTCAGTGCTCGGGTTGGTGGGTGCTCATTACTCAGGGTGCTGGGTGCTCAGTGCTCGGGGTGCTCGGTGCTCAGTACTCAAGGTGCCTTATTGCTCAGTGCTCACGGTGCTGGGTGCTCAGTCCTCGGGGTGCTCCGTGCTCAGTGCTCAGGGTGCTCGGTGCTCAGTACTCAGGGTGCTCGGTGCTCAGTACTAAGGGTGCTCAGTGCTCAGTACTCAGGTTGCTCAGTGCTCAGTGCTCGGGGTGCTGGGTGCTCAGTACTCAGGGTGCTGGGTGCTCAGTGCTCGGGGTGCTGGATGCTCAGTGCTCAGGGTGATCGGTGCTCAGTACTCAGGATGCTGGGTGCTCAGTACTCAGGGTGCTGGGTGCTCAGTACTCAGGGTGCTGGGTGCTCAGTCCTCAGGGTGCTCAGTGCTCACGGTGCTGGGTGCTCAGTGCTCGGGGTGCTCGGTGCACAGTACTCAGGTTGCTGGGTGCTCATTCTCGGGGTGCTGGGTGCTCAGTGCTCTGGGTGCTGGGTGCTCAGTACTCGGGGTGCTGGTTGCTCAGTGCTCAGCGTGCTGGGTGCTCAGTACTCAGGGTGCTCGGTTCTCAGTACTCAGGGTGCTCAGTGCTCGGGGAGCTCGGTGCTAAGTACTCAGGGTGCTGGGTGCTCAGTACTCAGTGCTCGGGGTCCTGGGTTCTCAGCCCTCTGGGTGCTTAGTGCACAGTACTCAGGGTGCTGGGTGCTCAGTATTCAGGGTGCTCAGTGCTCGGGGTGCTGGGTGCTCAGTACTCAGGGTGCTGGGTGCTCAGTACTCAGGGTGCTGGGTGCTCATTCTCGGGGTGCTGGGTGCTCAGTGCTCTGGGTGCTGGGTGCTCAGTACTCGGGGTGCTGGTTGCTCAGTGCTCAGCGTGCTGGGTGCTCAGTACTCAGGGTGCTCGGTTCTCAGTACTCAGGGTGCTCTGTGCTCATTCTCGGGGTGCTGGGTGCTCAGTGCTCAGGGTGCTGGGTGCTCAGTGCTCAGGGTCCTTGGTGCTCAGTACTCAGTGTGCTCAGTACTCAGCGTGCTTTGTGCTCAGTGCTCAGGGTGCTGGGTGCTCAGTACTCACGGTGCTGGGTGCTCAGTACTCGGGGTGCTGGGTGCTCATTACACAGGGTGCTGGGTGCTCAGTGCTCAGGGTGCTCGGTGCTCAGTACTCTTGGTGCTGGGTGCTAAGTACTCAGGGTGCTGGGTGCTCAGTGCTCGGGGTGCTCGGTGCTCAGTGCTCAGGATGCTCGGTGCTCAGTACTTTTGGTGCGGGGTGCTCAGTACTCAGGGTGCTGGGTGCTCAGTGCTCGGGGTGCTCGGTGCTCAGTACTCAGGGTGCTGGGTGATCAGTACTCAGGGTGCTGGGTGCTCAGTGCTCAGGGTGCTGGGTGCTCAGTGCTCGGGGTGCTCGGTGCTCAGTACTCAGGGTGCTGGGTGCTCAGTGCTCGGGGTGCTGGGTGCTCAGTGCTCAGGGTGCTGGGTGCTCAGTACTCGGGGTGCTCGGTGCTCAGTACTCAGGGTGCTGGGTGCTCAGTACTCAGGGTGCTGGGTGCTCAGTACTCAGGGTGCTCGGTGCTCAGAACTCAGGGTGATGGGTGCTCAGTGCTCAGGTGCTGGGTGCTAAGTACTCAGGGTGCTGGGTGCTCAGTACTCAGGGTGCTGGGTGCTCAGTGCGCAGGGTGCTGGGTGCTCAGTACTCAGGGTGCTGGGTGCTCAGCACTCAGGGTGCTCAGTACTCAGGGTGCTGGGTGCTCAGTGCTCGGGGTGCTGGGTGCTCAGTACTCAGGGTGCTCAGTACTCAGGGTGCTGGGTGCTCAGTGCTCGGTGTGCTGGATGCTCAGTGCTCAGGGTGATGGTGCTCAGTACTCAGGATGCTGGGTGCTCAGTACTCAGGGTGCTGGGTGCTCAGTACTCAGGGTGCTGGGTGCTCAGTCCTCAGGGTGCTCAGTGCTCAGGGTGCTGGGTGCTCAGTGCTCGGGGTGCTCGGTGCTCAGTACTCAGGTTGCTGAGTGCTCAGTACTCAGGTTGCTGGGTGCTCAGTACTCAGGGTGCTGGGTGCTCAGTGCTCAGGGTGCTCAGTGCTCAGTACTCAGGGTGCTGGGTGCTCAGTACTCAGGGTGCTGGGTGCTCAGTGCTCGGGTTGGTGGGTGCTCATTACTCAGGGTGCTGGGTGCTCAGTGCTCGGGGTGCTCGGTGCTCAGTACTCAAGGTGCCTGGTGCTCAGTGCTCACGGTGCTGGGTGCTCAGTCCTCGGGGTGCTCCGTGCTCAGTGCTCAGGGTGCTGGGTGCTCAGTACTCAGGGTGCTCGGTGCTCAGTACTAAGGGTGCTCAGTGCTCAGTACTCAGGTTGCTCAGTGCTCAGTGCTCGGGGTGCTGGGTGCTCAGTACTCAGGGTGCTGGGTGCTCAGTACTCAGGGTGCTGGGTGCTCAGTGCTCAGTACTCAGGGTGCTCAGTGCTCAGGGTGCTCAGTGTTCACGGTGCTGGGTGCTCAGGGTGCTGGGTGCTCAGTGCTCTGGGTGCTGGGTGCTCAGTGCTCAGTGCTCAGGGTGCTGGGTGCTCAGTGCTCAGTGCTCAGGGTGCTGGGTGTTCAGTACTCAGGGTGCTCGGTGCTCAGTGCTCTGGGTGCTGGGTGCTCAGTACTCAGGGTGCTGGGTGCTCAGTCCTCAGGGTGCTCAGTCCTCGGGGTGCTCGGTGCTCAGTATTCAGGGTGCTGGGTGTTCAGTGCTCAGGGTGCTGGGTGCTCAATGCTCGGGGTGCTGGGTGCTCGGTGCTCAGGTTGCTGGGTGCTCAGTACTCGGGGTGCTGGGTGCTCAGTACTCAGTGTGCTGGGTGCTCATTGCTCGGGGTGCTGGGTGCTCAGTGCTACGGGTGCTGGGTGCTCAGTGCTCGGGGCGCTGGGTGCTCAGTGCTCGGGGTGCTCGGTGCTCAGTACTCAGGGTGCTGGGTGCTCAGTGCTCAGGGTGCTCGGTGCTCAGTACTCAGGGTGCTGGGTGCTCAGTGCTCGGGGCGCTGGGTGCTCAGTGCTCGGGGTGCTCGGTGCTCAGTACTCAGGGTGCTGGGTGCTCAGTGCTCAGGGTGCTGGGTGCTCAGTACTCAGGGTGCTCGGTGCTCAGTGCTCGGTGTGCTCGGTGCTCAGTACATTGGGTGCTCAGTACTCAGGGTGCTGGGTGCTCAGTGCTCTGGTTGCTCAGTACTCAGGGTGCTGGTTGCTCAGTAATCAGGGTGCTGGGTGCTCAGGGCTCGGGGTGCTGGGTGCTCAGTACTCAGGGTGCTGGGTGCTCAGTACTCAGGGTGCTCAGTGCTCGTGGAGCTCGGTGCTCAGTACTCAGGGTGCTGGGTACTCAGTACTCAGTGCTCGGGGTCCTGGGTTCTCAGCCCTCTGGGTGCTTAGTGCACAGTACTCAGGGTGCTGGGTGCTCAGTATTCAGGGTGCTCAGTGCTCAGGGTGCTGGGTGCTCAGTACTCAGGGTGCTGGGTGCTCAGTACTCAGGGTGCTGGGTGCTCATTCTCGGGGTGCTGGGTGCTCAGTGCTCTGGGTGCTGGGTGCGCAGTACTCGGGGTGCTGGTTGCTCAGTGCTCAGCGTGCTGGGTGCTCAATACTCAGGGTGCTCGGTTCTCAGTACTCAGGGTGCTGGGTGCTCATTCTCGGGGTGCTGGGTGCTCAGTGCTCAGGGTGCTGGGTGCTCAGTGCTCAGGGTCCTCGGTGCTCAGTACTCAGTGTGCTCAGTACTCAGCGTGCTTTGTGCTCAGTGCTCAGGGTGCTGGGTGCTCAGTACTCAGGGTGCTGGGTGCTCAGTACTCACGGTGCTGGGTGCTCAGTACTCGGGGTGCTGGGTGCTCATTACACAGGGTGCTGGGTGCTCAGTGCTCGTGGTGCTCGCTGCTCAGTACTCTTGGTGCTGGGTGCTCAGTACTCAGGGTGCTGGGTGCTCTGTGCTCGGGGTGCTCGGTGCTCAGTGCTCAGGATGCTCGGTGCTCAGTACTTTTGGTGCTGGGTGCTCAGTACTCAGGGTGCTGGGTGCTCAGTGCTCGGGGTGCTCGGTGCTCAGTACTCAGGGTGCTGGGTGCTCAGTGCTCAGGGTGCTGGGTGCTCAGTACTCAGGTTGCTGAGTGCTCAGTACTCAGGTTGCTGGGTGCTCAGTACTCAGGGTGCTGGGTTCTCAGTGCTCAGGGTGCTCAGTGCTCAGTACTCAGGGTGCTGGGTGCTCAGTACTCAGGGTGCTGGGTGCTCAGTGCTCGGGTTGGTGGGTGCTCATTACTCACGGTGCTGGGTGCTCAGTCCTCGGGGTTCTCCGTGCTCAGTGCTCAGGGTGCTGGGTGCTCAGTACTCAGGGTGCTCGGTGCTCAGTACTAAGGGTGCTCAGTGCTCAGTACTCAGGTTGCTCAGTGCTCAGTGCTCGGGGTGCTGGGTGCTCAGTACTCAGGTTGCTGGGTGCTCAGTACTCAGGGTGCTGGGTGCTCAGTGCTCAGGGTGCTGGGTGCTCAGCACTCAGGGTGCTCAGTACTCAGGGTGCTGGGTGCTCAGTGCTCGGGGTGCTGGGTGCTCAGTACTCAGGGTGCTCAGTACTCAGGGGGCTGGGTGCTCAGTGCTCGGGGTGCTGGATGCTCAGTGCTCAGGGTGATCGGTGCTCAGTACTCAGGATGCTGGGTGCTCAGTACTCAGGGTGCTGGGTGCTCAGTACACAGGGTGCTGGGTGCTCAGTCCTCAGGGTGCTCAGTGCTCAGGGTGCTGGGTGCTCAGTTCTCGGCGTGCTCGGTGCTCAGTACTCAGGTTGCTGAGTGCTCAGTACTCAGGTTGCTGGGTGCTCAGTACTCAGGGTGCTGGGTGCTCAGTGCTCAGGGTGCTCAGTGCTCAGTACTCAGGGTGCTGGGTGCTCAGTACTCAGGGTGCTGGGTGCTCAGTGCTCGGGTTGGTGGGTGCTCATTACTCAGGGTGCTGGGTGCTCAGTGCTCGGGGTGCTCGGTGCTCAGTACTCAAGGTGCCTGGTGCTCAGTGCTCACGGTGCTGGGTGCTCAGTCCTCGGGGTGCTCCGTGCTCAGTGCTCAGGGTGCTGGGTGCTCAGTACTCAGGGTGCTCGGTGCTCAGTACTAAGGGTGCTCAGTGCTCAGTACTCAGGTTGCTCAGTGCTCAGTGCTCGGGGTGCTGGGTGCTCAGTACTCAGGGTGCTGGGTGCTCAGTACTCAGGGTGCTGGGTGCTCCGTGCTCAGTACTCAGGGTGCTCAGTGCTCAGGGTGCTCAGTGTTCACGGTGCTGGGTGCTCAGGGTGCTGGGTGCTCAGTGCTCGGGGTGCTGGGTGCTAAGTGCTCAGTGCTCAGGGTGGTGGGTGCTCAGTGCTCAGTGCTCAGGGTGCTGGGTGTTCAGTACTCAGGGTGCTCGGTGCTCAGTGCTCTGGGTGCTGGGTGCTCAGTACTCGGGGTGCTGGGTGCTCAGTACTCAGGGTGCTGGGTGCTCATTGCTCGGGGTGCTGGGTGCTCAGTACTCAGGGTGCTGGGTGCTCAGTACTCAGGGTGCTGGGTGCTCAGTGCTCGGGTTGGTGGGTGCTCATTACTCAGGGTGCTGGGTGCTCAGTGCTCGGGGTGCTCGGTGCTCAGTACTCAAGGTGCCTGGTGCTCAGTGCTCACGGTGCTGGGTGCTCAGTCCTCGGGGTGCTCCGTGCTCAGTGCTCAGGGTGCTGGGTGCTCAGTACTCAGGGTGCTCGGTGCTCAGTACTAAGGGTGCTCAGTGCTCAGTACTCAGGTTGCTCAGTGCTCAGTGCTCGGGGTGCTGGGTGCTCAGTACTCAGGGTGCTGGGTGCTCAGTACTCAGGGTGCTGGGTGCTCAGTGCTCAGGGTGCTGGGTGCTCAGCACTCAGGGTGCTCAGTACTCAGGGTGCTGGGTGCTCAGTGCTCGGGGTGCTGGGTGCTCAGTACTCAGGGTGCTCAGTACTCAGGGTGCTGGGTGCTCACTGCTCGGGGTGCTGGATGCTCAGTGCTCAGGGTGATCGGTGCTCAGTACTCAGGATGCTGGGTGCTCAGTACTCAGGGTGCTGGGTGCTCAGTACTCAGGGTGCTGGGTGCTCAGTCCTCAGGGTGCTCAGTGCTCAGGGTGCTGGGTGCTCAGTCCTCAGGGTGCTCAGTGCTCAGGGTGCTCAGTGCTCAGTACTCAGGGTGCTGGGTGCTCAGTACTCAGGGTGCTGGGTGCTCAGTGCTCGGGTTGGTGGGTGCTCATTACTCAGGGTGCTGGGTGCTCAGTGCTCGGGGTGCTCGGTGCTCAGTACTCAAGGTGCCTGGTGCTCAGTGCTCACGGTGCTGGGTGCTCAGTCCTCGGGGTGCACCGTGCTCAGTGCTCAGGGTGCTGGGTGCTCAGTACTCAGGGTGCTCGGTGCTCAGTACTAAGGGTGCTCAGTGCTCAGTACTCAGGTTGCTCAGTGCTCAGTGCTCGGGGTGCTGGGTGCTCAGTACTCAGGGTGCTGGGTGCTCAGTACTCAGGGTGCTGGGTGCTCAGTGCTCAGTACTCAGGGTGCTCAGTGCTCAGGGTGCTCAGTGTTCACGGTGCTGGGTGCTCAGGGTGCTGGGTGCTCAGTGCTCGGGGTGCTGGGTGCTCAGTGCTCAGTGCTCAGGGTGCTGGGTGCTCAGTGCTCAGTGCTCAGAGTGCTGGGTGTTCAGTACTCAGGGTGCTCGGTGCTCAGTGCTCTGGGTGCTGGGTGCTCAGTACTCAGGGTGCTGGGTGCTCAGTCCTCAGGGTGCTCAGTCCTCGGGGTGCTCGGTGCTCAGTATTCAGGGTGCTGGGTGTTCAGTGCTCAGGGTGCTCGGTGCTCAATGCTCGGGGTGCTGGGTGCTCGGTGCTCAGGTTGCTGGGTGCTCAGTACTCGGGGTGCTGGGTGCTCAGTACTCAGGGTGCTGGGTGCTCATTGCTCGGGGTGCTGGGTGCTCAGTGCTACGGGTGCTGGGTGCTCAGTGCTCGGGGCGCTGGGTGCTCAGTGCTCGGGGTGCTCGGTGCTCAGTACTCAGGGTGCTGGGTGCTCAGTGCTCAGGGTGCTCGGTGCTCAGTACTCAGGGTGCTGGGTGCTCAGTGCTCAGGGCGCTGGGTGCTCAGTGCTCGGGGTGCTCGGTGCTCAGTACTCAGGGTGCTGGGTGCTCAGTGCTCAGGGTGCTGGGTGCTCAGTACTCAGGGTGCTCGGTGCTCAGTGCTCGGTGTGCTTGGTGCTCAGTACATTGGGTGCTCAGTACTCAGGGTGCTGGGTGCTCAGTGCTCTGGTTGCTCAGTACTCAGGGTGCTGGTTGCTCAGTAATCAGGGTGCTGGGTGCTCAGGGCTCGGGGTGCTGGGTGCTCAGTACTCAGGGTGCTGGGTGCTCAGTACTCATTGTGCTCAGTGCTCGTGGAGCTCGGTGCTCAGTACTCAGGGTGCTGGGTACTCAGTACTCAGTGCTCGGGGTCCTGGGTTCTCAGCCCTCTGGGTGCTTAGTGCACAGTACTCAGGGTGCTGGGTGCTCAGTATTCAGGGTGCTCAGTGCTCGGGGTGCTGGGTGCTCAGTACTCAGGGTGCTGGGTGCTCAGTACTCAGGGTGCTGGGTGCTCATTCTCGGGGTGCTGGGTGCTCAGTGCTCTGGGTGCTGGGTGCGCAGAACTCGGGGTGCTGGTTGCTCAGTGCTCAGCGTGCTGGGTGCTCAATACTCAGGGTGCTCGGTTCTCAGTACTCAGGGTGCTGGGTGCTCATTCTCGGGGTGCTGGGTGCTCAGTGCTCAGGGTGCTGGGTGCTCAGTGCTCAGGGTCCTCGGTGCTCAGTACTCAGTGTGCTCAGTACTCAGCGTGCTTTGTGCTCAGTGCTCAGGGTGCTGGGTGCTCAGTACTCAGGGTGCTGGGTGCTCAGTACTCACGGTGCTGGGTGCTCAGTACTCGGGGTGCTGGGTGCTCATTACACAGGGTGCTGGGTGCTCAGTGCTCGGGGTGCTCGCTGCTCAGTACTCTTGGTGCTGGGTGCTCAGTACTCAGGGTGCTGGGTGCTCAGTGCTCGGGGTGCTCGGTGCTCAGTGCTCAGGATGCTCGGTGCTCAGTACTTTTGGTGCTGGGTGCTCAGTACTCAGGGTGCTGGGTGCACAGTGCTCGGGGTGCTCGGTGCTCAGTACTCAGGGTGCTGGGTGCTCAGTGCTCAGGGTGCTGGGTGCTCAGTACTCAGGTTGCTGAGTGCTCAGTACTCAGGTTGCTGGGTGCTCAGTACTCAGGGTGCTGGGTGCTCAGTGCTCAGGGTGCTCAGTGCTCAGTACTCAGGGTGCTGGGTGCTCAGTGCTCGGGCTGGTGGGTGCTCATTACTCACGGTGCTGGGTGCTCAGTCCTCGGGGTTCTCCGTGCTCAGTGCTCAGGGTGCTGGGTGCTCAGTACTCAGGGTGCTCGGTGCTCAGTACTAAGGGTGCTCAGTGCTCAGTACTCAGGTTGCTCAGTGCTCAGTGCTCGGGGTGCTGGGTGCTCAGTACTCAGGTTGCTGGGTGCTCAGTACTCAGGGTGCTGGGTGCTCAGTGCTCAGGGTGCTGGGTGCTCAGCACTCAGGGTGCTCAGTACTCAGGGTGCTGGGTGCTCAGTGCTCGGGGTGCTGGGTGCTCAGTACTCAGGGTGCTCAGTACTCAGGGTGCTGGGTGCTCAGTGCTCGGGGTGCTGGATGCTCAGTGCTCAGGGTGATCGGTGCTCAGTACTCAGGATGCTGGGTGCTCAGTACTCAGGGTGCTGGGTGCTCAGTACTCAGGGTGCTGGGTGCTCAGTCCTCAGGGTGCTCAGTGCTCAGGGTGCTGGGTGCTCAGTTCTCGGCGTGCTCGGTGCTCAGTACTCAGGTTGCTGAGTGCTCAGTACTCAGGTTGCTGGGTGCTCAGTACTCAGGGTGCTGGGTGCTCAGTGCTCAGGGTGCTCAGTGCTCAGTACTCAGGGTGCTGGGTGCTCAGTACTCAGGGTGATGGGTGCTCAGTGCTCGGGTTGGTGGGTGCTCATTACTCAGGGTGCTGGGTGCTCAGTGCTCGGGGTGCTCGGTGCTCAGTACTCAAGGTGCCTGGTGCTCAGTGCTCACGGTGCTGGGTGCTCAGTCCTCGGGGTGCTCCGTGCTCAGTGCTCAGGGTGCTGGGTGCTCAGTACTCAGGGTGCTCGGTGCTCAGTACTAAGGGTGCTCAGTGCTCAGTACTCAGGTTGCTCAGTGCTCAGTGCTCGGGGTGCTGGGTGCTCAGTACTCAGGGTGCTGGGTGCTCAGTACTCAGGGTGCTGGGTGCTCAGTGCTCAGTACTCAGGGTGCTCAGTGCTCAGGGTGCTCAGTGTTCACGGTGCTGGGTGCTCAGGGTGCTGGGTGCTCAGTGCTCGGGGTGCTGGGTGCTAAGTGCTCAGTGCTCAGGGTGCTGGGTGCTCAGTGCTCAGTGCTCAGGGTGCTGGGTGTTCAGTACTCAGGGTGCTCGGTGCTCAGTGCTCTGGGTGCTGGGTGCTCAGTACTCGGGGTGCTGGGTGCTCAGTACTCAGGGTGCTGGGTGCTCATTGCTCGGGGTGCTGGGTGCTCAGTACTCAGGGTGCTGGGTGCTCAGTACTCAGGGTGCTGGGTGCTCAGTGCTCGGGTTGGTGGGTGCTCATTACTCAGGGTGCTGGGTGCTCAGTGCTCGGGGTGCTCGGTGCTCAGTACTCAAGGTGCCTGGTGCTCAGTGCTCACGGTGCTGGGTGCTCAGTCCTCGGGGTGCTCCGTGCTCAGTGCTCAGGGTGCTGGGTGCTCAGTACTCAGGGTGCTCGGTGCTCAGTACTAAGGGTGCTCAGTGCTCAGTACTCAGGTTGCTCAGTGCTCAGTGCTCGGGGTGCTGGGTGCTCAGTACTCAGGGTGCTGGGTGCTCAGTACTCAGGGTGCTGGGTGCTCAGTGCTCAGGGTGCTGGGTGCTCAGCACTCAGGGTGCTCAGTACTCAGGGTGCTGGGTGCTCAGTGCTCGGGGTGCTGGGTGCTCAGTACTCAGGGTGCTCAGTACTCAGGGTGCTGGGTGCTCACTGCTCGGGGTGCTGGATGCTCAGTGCTCAGGGTGATCGGTGCTCAGTACTCAGGATGCTGGGTGCTCAGTACTCAGGGTGCTGGGTGCTCAGTACTCAGGGTGCTGGGTGCTCAGTCCTCAGGGTGCTCAGTGCTCAGGGTGCTGGGTGCTCAGTTCTCGGGGTGCTCGGTGCTCAGTACTCAGGTTGCTGAGTGCTCAGTACTCAGGTTGCTGGGTGCTCAGTACTCAGGGTGCTGGGTGCTCAGTGCTCAGGGTGCTCAGTGCTCAGTACTCAGGGTGCTGGGTGCTCAGTACTCAGGGTGCTGGGTGCTCAGTGCTCGGGTTGGTGGGTGCTCATTACTCAGGGTGCTGGGTGCTCAGTGCTCGGGGTGCTCGGTGCTCAGTACTCAAGGTGCCTGGTGCTCAGTGCTCACGGTGCTGGGTGCTCAGTCCTCGGGGTGCACCGTGCTCAGTGCTCAGGGTGCTGGGTGCTCAGTACTCAGGGTGCTCGGTGCTCAGTACTAAGGGTGCTCAGTGCTCAGTACTCAGGTTGCTCAGTGCTCAGTGCTCGGGGTGCTGGGTGCTCAGTACTCAGGGTGCTGGGTGCTCAGTACTCAGGGTGCTGGGTGCTCAGTGCTCAGTACTCAGGGTGCTCAGTGCTCAGGGTGCTCAGTGTTCACGGTGCTGGGTGCTCAGGGTGCTGGGTGCTCAGTGCTCGGGGTGCTGGGTGCTCAGTGCTCAGTGCTCAGGGTGCTGGGTGCTCAGTGCTCAGTGCTCAGGGTGCTGGGTGTTCAGTACTCAGGGTGCTCGGTGCTCAGTGCTCTGGGTGCTGGGTGCTCAGTACTCAGGGTGCTGGGTGCTCAGTCCTCAGGGTGCTCAGTCCTCGGGGTGCTCGGTGCTCAGTACTCAGGGTGCTGGGTGTTCAGTGCTCAGGGTGCTCGGTGCTCAATGCTCGGGGTGCTGGGTGCTCATTACACAGGGTGCTGGGTGCTCAGTGCTCGGGGTGCTCGCTGCTCAGTACTCTTGGTGCTGGGTGCTCAGTACTCAGGGTGCTGGGTGCTCAGTGCTCGGGGTGCTCGGTGCTCAGTGCTCAGGATGCTCGGTGCTCAGTACTTTTGGTGCTGGGTGCTCAGTACTCAGGGTGCTGGGTGCACAGTGCTCGTGGTGCTCGGTGCTCAGTACTCAGGGTGCTGGGTGCTCAGTGCTCAGGGTGCTGGGTGCTCAGTACTCAGGTTGCTGAGTGCTCAGTACTCAGGTTGCTGGGTGCTCAGTACTCAGGGTGCAGGGTGCTCAGTGCTCAGTACTCAGGGTGCTCAGTGTTCAGTACTCAGAGTGCTTTGTGCTCAGTGCTCAGGGTGTTCAGTGCTCAGTACTCAGCGTGCTTTGTGCTCAGTGCTCAGGGTGCTGGGTGCTCAGTGCTCAGGGTGCTGGGTGCTGAGTACTCGGGGTGCTGGGTGCATAGTGCTCGGGGTGCTGGGTGCTCAGAGCTCGGGTTGCTGGGTGCTCAGTGCTCGGGGTGCTGGGTGCTCATTGCTCAGGGTGCTGGGTGCTCAGTGCTCGGGGTGCTCGGTGCTCAGTGCTCGGGGTGCTGGGTGCTCAGTACTCGGGGTGCTCGGTGCTCAGTACTCAGGGTGCTGGGTGTTCAGTGCTCAGGGTGCTGGGTGCTCAGTGCTCGGGGTGCTGGGTGCTCGGTGCTCAGGTTGCTGGGTGCTCAGTACTCGGTGTGCTCGGTGTTCAGTACGTTGGGTGCTCAGTACTCAGGGTGCTTTGTGCTCAGTGCTCAGGGTGATCGGTGCTCAGTACTCAGGGTGCTCAGTACTCAGGGTGCTGGGTGCTCAGGGCTCGGGGTGCTGGGAGCTCAGTACTCAGGGTGCTGGGTGCTCAGTGCTCGGGGTGCTGGGTGCTGAGTGCTCAGGGTGCTGGGTGCTCAGTCCTCGGGGTGCTCGGTGCTCAGTACTCAGGGTGCTGGGTGCTCAGTACTCAGGGTGCTCGCTGCTCAGTACTCAGGGTGCTGGGTGCTCAGTGCTCAGGGTGCTGGGTGCTCAGTACTCAGGGTGCTCGGTGCTCAGTACTCAGGGTGATCGGTGCTCAGTCCTCAGGGTGCTCAGTACTCAGGGTGCTGGGTGCTCAGTGCTCTGGTTGCTCAGTACTCAGGGTGCTGGGTGCTCAGTACTCAGGGTGCTGGGTGCTCAGTGCTCGGGGTGCTGGGTGCTCAGTACTCAGGGTGCTGGGTGCTCAGTGCTCAGGGTGCTGGGTGCTCAGTACTCAGGGTGCTGGGTGCTCAGTACTCAGGGTGCTGGGTGCTCAGTCCTCAGGGTGCTCAGTGCTTAGGGTGCTGGGTGCTCAGTGCTCGGGGTGCTGGGTGCTCAGTGCTCAGGGTGCTGGGTGCTCAGTACTCAGGGTGCTGGGTGCTCAGTACTCAGAGTGCTGGGTGCTCAGTCCTCAGGGTGCTCAGTGCTTAGGGTGCTGGGTGCTCAGTGCTCAGGGTGCTGGGTGCTCAGTGCTCGGGGTGCTGGGTGCTCGGTGCTCAGGTTGCTGGGTGCTCAGTACTCGGTGTGCTCGGTGCTCAGTACGTTGGGTGCTCAGTACTCAGGGTGCTTTGTGCTCAGTGCTCAGGGTGATCGGTGCTCAGTACTCAGGGTGCTCAGTACTCAGGGTGCTGGGTGCTCAGGGCTCGGGGTGCTGGGAGCTCAGTACTCAGGGTGCTGGGTGCTCAGTGCTCGGGGTGCTGGGTGCTGAGTGCTCAGGGTGCTGGGTGCTCAGTACTCGGGGTGCTCGGTGCTCAGTACTCAGGGTGCTGGGTGCTCAGTACTCAGGGTGCTCGCTGCTCAGTACTCAGGGTGCTGGGTGCTCAGTGCTCAGGGTGCTGGGTGCTCAGTACTCAGGGTGCTCGGTGCTCAGTACTCAGGGTGATCGGTGCTCAGTCCTCAGGGTGCTCAGTACTCAGGGTGCTGGGTGCTCAGTGCTCTGGTTGCTCAGTACTCAGGGTGCTGGGTGCTCAGTACTCAGGGTGCTGGGTGCTCAGTACTCAGGGTGCTGGGTGCTCAGTGCTCGGGGTGCTGGGTGCTCAGTACTCAGGGTGCTGGGTGTTCAGTGCTCAGGGTGCTGGGTGCTCAGTACTCAGGGTGCTGGGTGCTCAGTACTCAGGGTGCTCAGTGCTCGGGGAGCTCGGTGCTCAGTACTCAGGGTGCTGGGTGCTCAGTACTCAGTGCTCGGGGTCCTGGGTTCTCAGCCCTCTGGGTGCTTAGTGCACAGTACTCAGGGTGCTGGGTGCTCAGTATTCAGGGTGCTCAGTGCTCGGGGTGCTGGGTGCTCAGTACTCAGGGTGTTGGGTGCTCAGTACTCAGGGTGCTCATTGCTCAGGGTGCTGGGTGCTTAGTACTCATGGTGCTGGGTGCTCAGTACTCAGGGTGCTGGGTGCTCATTCTCGGGGTGCTGGGTGCTCAGTGCTCGGGGTGCTGGGTGCTCAGTACTCGGGGTGCTGGTTGCTCAGTGCTCAGCGTGCTGGGTGCTCAGTACTCAGGGTGCTCGGTTCTCAGTACTCAGGGTGCTGGGTGCTCATTCTCGGGGTGCTGGGTGCTCAGTGCTCAAGGTGCTGGGTGCTCAGTGCTCAGGGTCCTCGCTGCTCAGTACTCAGGGTGCTCAGTACTCAGCGTGCTTTGTGCTCAGTGCTCAGGGTGCTGGGTGCTCAGTACTCAGGGTGCTGGGTGCTCAGTGCTCAGGGTGCTGGGTGCTCAGTGCTCGGGGTGCTCGGTGCTCAGTACTCAGGGTGCTGGGTGCTCAGTGCTCGGGGTGCTGGGTGCTCAGTGCTCAGGGTGCTGGGTGCTCAGTACTTGGGGGGCTTGGTGCTCAGTACTCAGGGTGCTGGGTGCTCAGTACTCAGGGTGCTGGGTGCTCAGTACTCAGGGTGCTCGGTGCTCAGAACTCAGGGTGCTGGGTGCTCAGTGCTCAGGTGCTGGGTGCTAAGTACTCAGGGTGCTGGGTGCTCAGTACTCAGGGTGCTGGGTGCTCAGTGCTCAGGGTGCTGGGTGCTCAGTACTCAGGGTGCTGGGTGCTCAGCACTCAGGGTGCTCAGTACTGAGGGTGCTGGGTGCTCAGTGCTCGGGGTGCTGGGTGCTCAGTACTCAGGGTGCACAGTACTCAGGGTGCTGGGTGCTCAGTGCTCGGGGTGCTGGATGCTCAGTGCTCAGGGTGATCGGTGCTCAGTACTCAGGATGCTGGGTGCTCAGTACTCAGGGTGCTGGGTGCTCAGTACTCAGGGTGCTGGGTGCTCAGTCCTCAGGGTGCTCAGTGCTCAGGGTGCTGGGTGCTCAGTGCTCTGGGTGCTTGGTGCTCAGTACTCCGGTTGCTGAGTGCTCAGTACTCAGGTTGCTGGGTGCTCAGTACTCAGGGTGCTGGGTGCTCAGTGCTCAGGGTGCTCAGTGCTCAGTACTCAGGGTGCTGGGTGCTCAGTACTCAGGGTGCTGCGTGCTCAGTGCTCGGGTTGGTGGGTGCTCATTACTCAGGGTGCTGGGTGCTCAGTGCTCGGGGTGCTCGGTGCTCAGTACTCAAGGTGCTGGGTGCTCAGTGCTCACGGTGCTGGGTGCTCAGTCCTCGGGGTGCTCCGTGCTCAGTGCTCAGGGTGCTGGGTGCTCAGTACTCAGGGTGCTCGGTGCTCAGTACTAAGGGTGCTCAGTGCTCAGTACTCAGGTTGCTCAGTGCTCAGTGCTCGGGGTGCTGGGTGCTCAGTACTCAGGGTGCTGGGTGCTCAGTACTCAGGGTGCTGGGTGCTCAGTGCTCAGTACTCAGCGTGCTGGGTGCTCAGTGCTTAGAGTGTTGTGTGCTCAGTACTCAGGGTGCTGGGTGCTCAGTGCTCAGTGCTCAGGGTGCTCAGTGCTCAGGGTGCTCAGTGTTCACGGTGCTGGGTGCTCAGGGTGCTGGGTGCTCAGTGCTCGGGGTGCTGGGTGCTCAGTGCTCAGTTCTCAGGGTGCTGGGTGCTCAGTGCTCAGTGCTCAGGGTGCTGGGTGTTCAGTACTCAGGGTGCTCGGTGCTCAGTGCTCTGGGTGCTGGGTGCTCAGTACTCAGGGTGCTGGGTGCTCAGTCCTCAGGGTGCTCAGTACTCAGGCTGCTCGGTGCTCAGTGCTCAGTACTCAGGTTGCTCAGTGCTCAGTACTCAGAGTGCTTTGTGCTCAGTGCTCAGGGTGTTCAGTGCTCATTACTCAGCGTGCTTTGTGCTCAGTGCTCAGGGTGCTGGGTGCTCAGTGCTCAGGGTGCTGGGTGCTGAGTACTCGGGGTGCTGGGTGCTCAGTGCTCGGGGTGCTGGGTGCTCAGTGCTCGGGGTGCTGGGTGCTCAGTGCTCGGGGTGCTGGGTGCTCAGTGCTCGGGTGCTGGGTGCTCAGTGCTCGGGGTGCTCGGTGCTCAGTGCTCGGGGTGCTCGGTGCTCATTCTCAGGGTGCTGGGTGCTCAGTGCTCAGGGTGCTGGGTGCTCAGTGCTCAGGGTCCTCGGTGCTCAGTACTCAGGGTGCTCAGTACTCAGCGTGCTTTGTGCTCAGTGCTCAGGGTGCTGTGTGCTCAGTACTCAGGGTGCTGGGTGCTCAGTGCTCAGGGTGCTGGGTGCTCAGTGCTCGGGGTGCTCGGTGCTCAGTACTCAGGGTGATGGGTGCTCAGTGCTCGGGGTGCTGGGAGCACAGTGCTCAGGGTGCTGGGTGCTCAGTACTCGGGGTGCTTGGTGCTCAGTACTCAGGGTGCTGGGTGCTCAGTACTCAGGGTGCTGGGTGCTCAGTACTCAGGGTGCTCGGTGCTCAGAACTCAGGGTGCTGGGTGCTCAGTGCTCAGGTGCTGGGTGCTAAGTACTCAGGGTGCTGGGTGCTCAGTACTCAGGGTGCTGGGTGCTCAGTGCTCAGGGTGCTGGGTGCTCAGTACTCAGGGTGCTGGGTGCTCAGCACTCAGGGTGCTCAGTACTCAGGGTGCTTGGTGCTCAGTGCTCAGGGTGCTGGGTGCTCAGTACTCAGGGTGCTCAGTACTCAGGGTGCTGGGTGCTCAGTGCTCGCGGTGCTGGATGCTCAGTGCTCAGGGTGATCGGTGCTCAGTACTCAGGATGCTGGGTGCTCAGTACTCAGGGTGCTGGGTGCTCAGTACTCAGGGTGCTGGGTGCTCAGTCCTCAGGGTGCTCAGTGCTCAGGGTGCTGGGTGCTCAGTGCTCGGGGTGCTAGGTGCTCAGTACTCAGGTTGCTGAGTGCTCAGTACTCAGGTTGCTGGGTGCTCAGTACTCAGGGTGCTGGGTGCTCAGTGCTCAGGGTGCTCAGTGCTCAGTACTCATGGTGCTGGGTGCTCAGTACTCAGGGTGCTGGGTGCTCAGTGCTCGGATTGGTGGGTGCTCATTACTCAGGGTGCTGGGTGCTCAGTGCTCGGGGTGCTCGGTGCTCAGTACTCAAGGTGCTGGGTGCTCAGTGCTCACGGTGCTGGGTGCTCAGTCCTCGGGGTGCTCCGTGCTCAGTGCTCAGGGTGCTGGGTGCTCAGTACTCAGGGTGCTCGGTGCTCAGTACTAAGGGTGCTCAGTGCTCAGTACTCAGGTTGCTCAGTGCTCAGTGATCGGGGTGCTGGGTGCTCAGTACTCAGGGTGCTGGGTGCTCAGTACTCAGTGTGCTGGGTGCTCAGTGCTCAGTACTCAGGGTGCTGGGTGCTCAGTGCTTAGAGTGTTGGGTGCTCAGTACTCAGGGTGCTGGGTGCTCAGTTCTCAGTGCTCAGGGTGCTCAGTGCTCAGAGTGCTCAGTGTTCACGGTGCTGGGTGCTCAGGGTGCTGGGTGCTCAGTGCTCGGGGTGCTGGGTGCTCAGTGCTCAGTGCTCAGGGTGCTTGGTGCTCAGTGCTCAGTGCTCAGGGTGCTGGGTGTTCAGTACTCAGGGTGCTCGGTGCTCAATGCTCTGGGTGCTAGGTGCTCAGTACTCAGGGTGCTGGGTGCTCAGTGCTCGGGGTGCTCGGTGCTCAGTACTCAAGGTGCTGGGTGCTCAGTGCTCGGGGTGCTCCGTGCTCAGTGCTCAGGGTGCTGGGTGCTCAGTACTCAGGGTGCTCGGTGCTCAGTACTAAGGGTGCTCAGTGCTCAGTACTCAGGTTGCTCAGTGCTCAGTGCTCGGTGTGCTGGGTGCTCAGTACTCAGGGTGCTGGGTGCTCAGTACTCAGGGTGCTGGGTGCTCAGTGCTCAGTACTCAGCGTGCTGGGTGCTCAGTGCTTAGAGTGTTGTGTGCTCAGTACTCAGGGTGCTGGGTGCTCAGTGCTCAGTGCTCAGGGTGCTCAGTGCTCAGGGTGCTCAGTGTTCACGGTGCTGGGTGCTCAGGGTGCTGGGTGCTCAGTGCTCGGGGTGCTGGGTGCTCAGTGCTCAGTGCTCAGGGTGCTGGGTGCTCAGTGCTCAGTGCTCAGGGTGCTGGGTGTTCAGTACTCAGGGTGCTCGGTGCTCAGTGCTCTGGGTGCTGGGTGCTCAGTACTCAGGGTGCTGGGTGCTCAGTCCTCAGGGTGCTCAGTACTCAGGCTGCTCGGTGCTCAGTGCTCAGTACTCAGGTTGCTCAGTGCTCAGTACTCAGAGTGCTTTGTGCTCAGTGCTCAGGGTGTTCAGTGCTCATTACTCAGCGTGCTTTGTGCTCAGTGCTCAGGGTGCTGGGTGCTCAGTGCTCAGGGTGCTGGGTGCTGAGTACTCGGGGTGCTGGGTGCTCAGTGCTCGGGGTGCTGGGTGCTCAGTGCTCGGGGTGCTGGGTGCTCAGGGCTCGGGGTGCTGGGTGCTCAGTGCTCGGGTGCTGGGTGCTCAGTGCTCGGGGTGCTCCGTGCTCAGTGCTCGTTGTGCTCGGTGCTCATTCTCAGGGTGCTGGGTGCTCAGTGCACAGGGTGCTGGGTGCTCAGTGCTCAGGGTCCTCGGTGCTCAGTACTCAGGGTGCTCAGTACTCAGCGTGCTTTGTGCTCAGTGCTCAGGGTGCTGTGTGCTCAGTACTCAGGGTGCTGGGTGCTCAGTGCTCAGGGTGCTGGGTGCACAGTGCTCAGGGTGCTGGGTGCTCAGTGCTCGGGGTGCTCGGTGCTCAGTACTCAGGGTGATGGGTGCTCAGTGCTCGGGGTGCTGGGTGCACAGTGCTCAGGGTGCTGGGTGCTCAGTACTCGGGGTGCTTGGTGCTCAGTACTCAGGGTGCTGGGTGCTCAGTACTCAGGATGCTGGGTGCTCAGTACTCAGGGTGCTCGGTGCTCAGAACTCAGGGTGCTGGGTGCTCAGTGCTCAGGTGCTGGGTGCTAAGTACTCAGGGTGCTGGGTGCTCAGTACTCAGGGTGCTGGGTGCTCAGTGCTCAGGGTGCTGGGTGCTCAGTACTCAGGGTGCTGGGTGCTCAGCACTCAGGGTGCTCAGTACTCAGGGTGCTTGGTGCTCAGTGCTCAGGGTGCTGGGTGCTCAGTACTCAGGGTGCTCAGTACTCAGGGTGCTGGGTGCTCAGTGCTCGGGGTGCTGGATGCTCAGTGCTCAGGGTGATCGGTGCTCAGTACTCAGGATGCTGGGTGCTCAGTACTCAGGGTGCTGTGTGCTCAGTACTCAGGGTGCTGGGTGCTCAGTCCTCAGGGTGCTCAGTGCTCAGGGTGCTGGGTGCTCAGTGCTCGGGGTGCTAGGTGCTCAGTACTCAGGTTGCTGAGTGCTCAGTACTCAGGTTGCTGGGTGCTCAGTACTCAGGGTGCTGGGTGCTCAGTGCTCAGGGTGCTCAGTGCTCAGTACTCATGGTGCTGGGTGCTCAGTACTCAGGGTGCTGGGTGCTCAGTGCTCGGGTTGGTGGGTGCTCATTACTCAGGGTGCTGGGTGCTCAGTGCTCGGGGTGCTCGGTGCTCAGTACTCAAGGTGCTGGGTGCTCAGTGCTCACGGTGCTGGGTGCTCAGTCCTCGGGGTGCTCCGTGCTCAGTGCTCAGGGTGCTGGGTGCTCAGTACTCAGGGTGCTCGGTGCTCAGTACTAAGGGTGCTCAGTGCTCAGTACTCAGAGTGCTTTGTGCTCAGTGCTCAGGGTGTTCAGTGCTCAGTACTCAGCGTGCTTTGTGCTCAGTGCTCAGGGTGCTGGGTGCTCAGTGCTCGGGGTGCTGGGTGCTCAGTACTCAGGGTGCTGGGTGCTCAGTACTCAGTGTGCTGGGTGCTCAGTGCTCAGTACTCAGGGTGCTGGGTGCTCAGTGCTTAGAGTGTTGGGTGCTCAGTACTCAGGGTGCTGGGTGCTCAGTTCTCAGTGCTCAGGGTGCTCAGTGCTCAGAGTGCTCAGTGTTCACGGTGCTGGGTGCTCAGGGTGCTGGGTGCTCAGTGTTCGGCGTGCTGGGTGCTCAGTGCTCAGTGCTCAGGGTGCTGGGTGCTCAGTGCTCAGTGCTCAGGGTGCTGGGTGTTCAGTACTCAGGGTGCTCGGTGCTCAGTGCTCTGGGTGCTAGGTGCTCAGTACTCAGGGTGCTGGGTGCTCAGTCCTCAGGGTGCTCAGTACTCAGGGTGCTCGGTGCTCAGTGCTCAGTACTCAGGGTGCTCAGTGCTCAGTACTCAGAGTGCTTTGTGCTCAGTGCTCAGGGTGTTCAGTGCTCAGTACTCAGCGTGCTTTGTGCTCAGTGCTCAGGGTGCTGGGTACTCAGTGCTCGGGGTGCTGGGTGCTCAGTGCTCGGGGTGTTGGGTGCTCAGTGCTCGGGGTGCTGGGTGCTCAGTGCTCGGGGTGCTGGGTGCTCATTGCTCGGGGTGCTGGGTGCTCAGTGCTCGGGGTGCTCGGTGCTCAGTGCTCGGGATGCTGGGTGCTCAGTACTCGGGGTGCTCGGTGCTCAGTACTCAGGGTGCTGGGTGTTCAGTGCTCAGGGTGCTGGGTGCTCAGTGCTCGGGGTGCTGGGTGCTCGGTGCTCAGGTTGCTGGGTGCTCAGTACTCGGGGTGCTGGGTGCTCAGTACTCAGGGTGCTGGGTGCTCATTGCTCGGGGTGCTGGGTGCTCAGTGCTACGGGTGCTGGGTGCTCAGTGCTCGGGGTGCTGGGTGCTCAGTGCTCGGAGCGCTGGGTGCTCAGTGCTCGGGGTGCTCGGTGCTCAGTACTCAGGGTGCTGGGTGCTCAGTGCTCAGGGTGCTCGGTGCTCAGTACTCAGGGTGCTGGGTGCTCAGTGCTCGGTGTGCTCGGTGCTCAGTACGTTGGGTGCTCAGTACTCAGGGTGCTTTGTGCTCAGTGCTCAGGGTGATAGGTGCTCAGTACTCAGGGTGCTCAGTACTCAGAGTGCTGGGTGCTCAGGGGTCGGGGTGCTGGGAGCTCAGTACTCAGGGTGCCGGGTGCTCAGTGCTCGGGGTGCTGGGTGCTGAGTGCTCAGGGTGCTGGGTGCTCAGTACTCGGGGTGCTCGGTGCTCAGTACTTAGGGTGGTGGGTGCTCAGTACTCAGGGTGCTGGGTGCTCAGTACTCAGGGTGCTCGCTGCTCAGTACTCAGGGTGCTGGGTGCTCAGTGCTCAGGGTGCAGGGAGCTCAGTACTCAGGGTGCTCGGTGCTCAGTACTCAGGGTGATCGGTGGTCAGTCCTCAGGGTGCTCAGTACTCAGGGTGCTGGGTGCTTAGTGCTCTGGTTGCTCAGTACTCAGTGTGCTGGGTGCTCAGTACTCAGGGTGCTGGGTGCTCAGTGCTCGGGGTGCTGGGTGCTCAGTACTCAGGGTGCTGGGTGCTCAGTGCTCAGGGTGCTGGGTGCTCAGTACTCAGGGTGCTGGGTGCTCAGTACTCAGTGCTCGGGGTCCTGGGTTCTCAGCCCTCTGGGTGCTTAGTGCACAGTACTCAGGGTGCTGGGTGCTCAGTATTCAAGGTGCTCAGTGCTCGGGGTGCTGGGTGCTCAGTACTCAGGGTGCTGATTGCTCAGTACTCAGGGTGCTGGGTGCTCATTCTCGGGGTGCTGGGTGCTCAGTGCTCGGGGTGCTGGGTGCTCAGTACTCGGGGTGCTGGTTGCTCAGTGCTCAGCGTGCTGGGTGCTCAGTACTCAGGGTGCTCGGTTCTCAGTACTCAGGGTGCTGGGTGCTCATTCTCGGGGTGCTGGGTGCTCAGTGCTCAGGGTGCTGGGTGCTCAGTGCTCAGGGTCCTCGGTGCTCAGTACTCAGGGTGCTCAGTACTCAGCGTGCTTTGTGCTCAGTGCTCAGGGTGCTGAGTGCTCAGTACTCAGGGTGCTGGGTGCTCAGTACTCGGGGAGCTGGGTGCTCATTACACAGGGTGCTGGGTGCTCAGTGCTCGGGGTGCTCGCTGCTCAGTACTCTTGGTGCTGGGTGCTCAGTACTCAGGGTGCTGTTTGCTCAGTGCTCGGGGTGCTCGGTGCTCAGTGCTCAGGATGCTCGGTGCTCAGTACTTTTGGTGCTGGGTGCTCAGTACTCGGGGTGCTGGTTGCTCAGTGCTCAGCGTGCTGGGTGCTCAGTACTCAGGGTGCTCGGTTCTCAGTACTCAGGGTGCTGGGTGCTCATTCTCGGGGTGCTGGGTGCTCAGTGCTCAGGGTGCTGGGTGCTCAGTGCTCAGGGTCCTCGGTGCTCAGTACTCAGGGTGCTCAGTACTCAGCGTGCTTTGTGCTCAGTGCTCAGGGTGCTGGGTGCTCAGTACTCAGGGTGCTGGGTGCTCAGTACTCGGGGAGCTGGGTGCTCATTACACAGGGTGCTGGGTGCTCAGTGCTCGGGGTGCTCGCTGCTCAGTACTCTTGGTGCTGGGTGCTCAGTACTCAGGGTGCTGGGTGCTCAGTGCTCGGGGTGCTCGGTGCTCAGTGCTCAGGATGCTCGGTGCTCAGTACTTTTGGTTCTGGGTGCTCAGTACTCAGGGTGCTGGGTGCTCAGTGCTCGGGGTGCTCGGTGCTCAGTACTCAGGGTGCTGGGTTCTCAGTGCTCAGGGTGCTTGGTGCTCAGTACTCAGGGTGCTGGTTGCTCAGTGCTCAGGGTGCTGGGTCCTCAGTACTCAGGGTGCTCGGTGCTCAGTGCTCAGGGTGCTGGGTGCTCAGTGCTCGGGGTGCTCGGTGCTCAGTACTCAGGGTGCTGGGTGCTCAGTGCTCGGGGTGCTGGGTGCTCAGTGCTCAGGGTGCTGGGTGCTCAGTACTCAGGGTGCTCGGTGCTCAGAACTCAGGGTGCTGGGTGCTCAGTGCTCAGGTGCTGGGTGCTAAGTACTCAGGGTGCTGGGTGCTCAGTACTCAGGGTGCTGGGTGCTCAGTGCTCAGGGTGCTGGGTGCTCCGTACTCAGGGTGCTTGGTGCTAAGCACTCAGGGTGCTCAGTACTCAGGGTGCTGGGTGCTCAGTGCTCGGGGTGCTGGGTGCTCAGTACTCAGGGTGCTGGGTGCTCAGTCCTCAGGGAGCTCAGTGCTCAGGGTGCTGGGTGCTCAGTGCTCGGGGTGCTCGGTGCTCAGTACTCAGGTTGCTGAGTGCTCAGTACTCAGGTTGCTGGGTGCTCAGTACTCAGGGTGCTGGGTGCTCAGTGCTCGGGGTGCTGGGTGCTCAGTGCTCGGGGTGCTGGGTGCTCAGTGCTCGGGGTGCTGGGTGCTCAGTGCTCAGGGTGCTGGGTGCTCAGTGCTCAGGGTGCTGGGTGCTCAGTGCTCGGGGTGCTGGGTGCTCAGTACTCAGGGTGCTGGGTGCTCAGTGCTCTGGGTGCTGGATGCTCAGTGCTCAGGTTGCTGGGTGCTCAGTGCTCGGGGTGCTGGGTGCTCAGTGCTCAGTACTCAGGGTGCTGGGTGCTCAGTGCTCAGGGTGCTGGGTGCTCAGTACTCAGGGTACTCGGTGCTCAGTACTCAGGGTGCTGGGTGATCAGTGCTCGGGGTGCTGGGTGCTCAGTGCTCAGGGTGCTGGGTGCTCAGTACTCAGGGTACTCGGTGCTCAGTATTCAGGGTGCTGGGTGCTCAGTGCTCGGGGTGCTCGGTGCTCAGTGCTCGGGGTGCTGGGTGCTCAGTACTCGGGGTGCTCAGTGCTCAGTACTCAGGGTGCTGGGTGCTCAGTGCTCACGGTGCTGGGTGCTCAGTGCTCGGGGTGCTGGCTGCTCGGTGCTCAGGTTGCTGGGTGCTCAGTACTCGGGGTGCTGGGTGCTCAGTACTCAGGGTGCTGGGTGCTCATTGCTCGGGGTGCTGGGTGCTCAGTGCTCAGGGTGCTGGGTGCTCAGTGCTCGGGGTGCTGGGTGCTCAGTACTCGGGGTGCTGGGTGCTCAGTGCTCAGGGTGCTGGGTCTCAGTGCTTGGGGTACTGGGTACACAGTGCTCAGTACACAGGGTGCTGGGTGCTCAGTGCTCGCGGTGCTGGGTGCTCAGTGCTCAGTACTCAGGGTGCTGGGTGCTCAGTGCTCAGGGTGCTGGGTGCTCAGTACTCAGGGTACTCGGTGCTCAGTACTCAGGGTGCTGGGTGATCAGTGCTCAGGGAGCTTTGTGCTCAGTACTCAGTGTGCTGGGTGCTCAGTACTCAGGGTGCTGGGTGCTCAGTACTCAGGGTGCTGGGTGCTCAGTGCTCAGGGTGCTGGGTCCTCAGTGCTCAGGGTGCTGGGTGCTTAGTGCTCGGGGTGCTGGGTGCTCAGTACTCAGGGTGCTGGGTGCTCAGTACTCGGGGTGCTGGGTGCTCAGTACTCAGGGAGCTGGGTGCTCAGTACTCAGGGTGCTGGGTGCTCAGTACTCGGGTGCTGGGTGCTCAGTACTCAGGGTGCTGGGTGCTCAGTGCTCGGGGTGCTGGGTGCTCAGTGCTCAGTACTCAGGGTGCTGGGTGCTCAGTGCTCGGGGTGCTGGGTGCTCAGTGCTCAGTACTCAGTGTGCTGGGTGCTCAGTGCTCAGGGTGCTGGGTGCTCAGTGCTCAGGGTGCTGGGTACTCAGTGCTCGGGGTGCTGGGTGCTCAGTACTCAGGGGGCTGCGTGCTCAGGACTCAGGGTGCTCAGTGCTCAGTACTCAGGGTGCTCAGTGATCAGTACTCAGGGTGCTCAGTGCTCAGGGTGCTCTGTGCTCAGTGCTCGGGGCGCTGGGTGCTCAGTCCTCAGGGTGCTGTGTGCTCAGTGCTCAGGGTTCTCGGTGCTCAGTGCTCAGGGTGCTGGGTGCTCAGTACTCAGGGTGCTGGGTGCTCAGTGCTCGGGGTGCTGGGTGCTCAGTACTCAGGGTGCTGGGTGCTCAGTGCTCAGGGTGCTGGGTGCTCAGCGCTCAGGGTGCTCGGTGCTTAGTACTCAGGGTGCTCGGTGCTCGAGGTGCTGGGTGCTCAGTGCTCAGGGTGCTGGGTGCTCAGTGCTCGGGGTGCTGGGTGCTCAGTGCTCGGGGTGCTCGGTGCTCAGTGCTCGGGGTGCTGGGTGCTCAGTACTCGGGGTGCTCAGTGCTCAGTACTCAGGGTGCTGGGTGCTCAGTGCTCACGGTGCTGGGTGCTCAGTGCTCGGGGTGCTGGCTGCTCGGTGCTCAGGTTGCTGCTTGCTCAGTACTCGGGGTGCTGGGTGCTCAGTACTCAGGGTGCTGGGTGCTCATTGCTCGGGGTGCTGGGTGCTCAGTGCTCGGGGTGCTGGGTGCTCAGTGCTCGGGGTGCTGGGTGCTCAGTACTCGGGGTGCTGGGTGCTCAGTGCTCAGGGTGCTGGGTCTCAGTGCTTGGGGTACTGGGTACTCAGTGCTCAGTACACAGGGTGCTGGGTGCTCAGTGCTCGGGGTGCTGGGTGCTCAGTGCTCAGTACTCAGGGTGCTGGGTGCTCAGTGCTCAGGGTGCTGGGTGCTCAGTACTCAGGGTACTCGGTGCTCAGTACTCAGGGTGCTGGGTGATCAGTGCTCAGGGAGCTTTGTGCTCAGTACTCAGTGTGCTGGGTGCTCAGTACTCAGGATGCTGTGTGCTCAGTACTCAGGGTGCTCGGTGCTCAGTACTCAGGTTGCTGGGTGCTCAGTTCTCAGGGTGCTGGGTCCTCAGTGCTCAGGGTGCTGGGTGCTTAGTGCTCGGGGTGCTGGGTGCTCAGTACTCAGTGTGCTGGGTGCTCAGTACTCGGGGTGCTGGGTGCTCAGTACTCAGGGAGCTGGGTGCTCAGTACTCAGGGTGCTGGGTGCTCAGTACTCGGGTGCTGGGTGCTCAGTACTCAGGGTGCTGGGTGCTCAGTGCTCGGGGTGCTGGGTGCTCAGTGCTCAGTACTCAGGGTGCTGGGTGCTCAGTGCTCGGGGTGCTGGGTGCTCAGTGCTCAGTACTCAGGGTGCTGGGTGCTCAGTGCTCAGGGTGCTGGGTGCTCAGTGCTCAGGGTGCTGGGTACTCAGTGCTCGGGGTGCTGGGTGCTCAGTACTCAGGGTGCTGGGTGCTCGGGACTCAGGGTGCTCAGTGCTCAGTACTCAGGGTGCTCAGTGATCAGTACTCAGGGTGCTCAGTGCTCAGGTTGCTCTGTGCTCAGTGCTCGGGGCGCTGGGTGCTCAGTCCTCAGGGTGCTGTGTGCTCAGTGCTCAGGGTGCTCGGTGCTCAGTGCTCAGGGTGCTGGGTGCTCAGTACTCAGGGTGCTGGGTGCTCAGTGCTCGGGGTCCTGGGTGCTCAGTACTCAGGGTGCTGGGTGCTCAGTGCTCAGGGTGCTGGGTGCTCAGTGCTCAGGGTGCTCGGTGCTTAGTACTCAGGGTGCTCGGTGCTCGAGGTGCTGGGTGCTCAGTGCTCAGGGTGCTTAGTGCTCAGTGCTCGGGGTGCTGGGTGCTCAGTGCTCGGGGTGCTGGGTGCTCAGTGCTCAGGGTGCTGGGTGCTCAGTGCTCGGGGTGCTGGGTGCTCAGTACTCGGGGTGCTCGGTGCTCAGTACTCAGGGTGCTGGGTGCTCAGTGCTCAGGGTGCTGGGTGCTCAGTACTTAGGGTGCTGGGTGCTCGGTGCTCAGTACGCTGGGTGCTCAGTACTCAGGGTGCTGGCTGCTCAGTACTCAGGGTGCTCGGTGCTCAGTACTCAGGGTGCTCGGTGCTCAGTACTCAGGGTGCTGGGTGCTCAGTGCTCGGGGTGCTGGGTGCTCATTACTCAGGGGGCTGGGTGCTCAGTACTCAGGGTGCTCAGTGCTTGGGGTGCTCGGTGCTCAGTACTCAGGGTGCTGGGTGCTCAGTGCTCAGGGTGCTGGGTGCTCAGTACTCAGGGTGCTGGGTGCTCAGTACTCGGGGTGCTCGGTGCTCAGTACTCAGGGTGCTGGGTGCTCAGTGCTCAGGGTGCTGGGTGCTCAGTACTCAGGGTGCTGGGTGCTCGGTGCTCAGTACGCTGGGTGCTCAGTACTCAGGGTGCTGGCTGCTCAGTAATCAGGGTGCTCGGTGCTCAGTACTCAGGGTGCTGGGTGCTCAGTACTCAGGGTGCTCGGTGCTCAGTACTCAGGGTGCTGGGTGCTCAGTGCTCGGGGTGCTGGGTGCTCATTACTCAGGGGGCTGGGTGCTCAGTACTCAGGGTGCTCAGTGCTTGGGGTGCTCGGTGCTCAGTACTCAGGGTGCTGGGTGCTCAGTGCTCAGGGTGCTGGGTGCTCAGTACTCAGGGTGCTGGGTGCTCAGTACTCGGGGTGCTCGGTGCTCAGTACTCAGGGTGCTGGGTGCTCAGTGCTCAGGGTGCTGGGTGCTCAGTACACAGGGTGCTGGGTGCTCGTTGCTCAGTACGCTGGGTGCTCAGTACTCAGGGTGCTGGCTGCTCAGTACTCAGGTTGCTCGGTGCTCAGTACTCAGGGTGCTGGGTGTTCAGTGCTCGGGGTGCTGGGTGCTCATTACTCAGGGGGCTGGGTGCTCAGTACTCAGGGTGCTCAGTGCTTGGGGTGCTGGGTGCTCAGTATTCAGGGTGCTCAGTGCTTGGGGTGTTGGGTGCTCAGTACTCAGGGTGCTGGGTGCTCAGTGCACAGGGTGCTGGGTGCTCAGTACTCAGGGTGCTGGGTGCTCAGTACTCGGGGTGCTGGGTGCTCAGTGCTCGGGGTGCTGGGTGCTCAGTGCTCGGGGTGCTGGGTGCTCAGTGCTCGGGGTGCTGGGTGCTCAGTGCTCGGGGTGCTGGGTGCTCAGTGCTCGGGGTATTCGGTGCTCAGTGCTCGGGGTGCTGGGCGCTCAGTGCTCAGTACTCAGGGTGCTGGGTGCTCAGTGCTCGGGGTGCTTCGTGCTCAGTGCTCGGGGTGCTGGGTGCTCAGTGCTCGGGGTGCTGGGTGCTCAGTGCTCGGGGTGCTGGGTGCTCAGAGCTCAGGGTGCTGGGTGCTCAGTGCTCAGGGTGCTGGGTACTCAGTGCTCGGGGTGCTGGGTACTCAGTGCTCGGGGTGCTGGGTGCTCAGTACTCAGGGTGCTGGGTGCTCAGTACTCAGGGTGCTCAGTGCTCAGTACTCAGGGTGCTCAGTGCTCAGGGTGCTGTGTGCTCAGTGCTCGGGGTGCTGGGTGCTCAGTCCTCAGGGTGCTGGGTGCTCAGTGCTCAGGGTGCTCGGTGCTCAGTGCTCAGGGTGCTGGGTGCTCAGTGCTCGGGGTGCTGGGTGCTCATTACTCAGGGTGCTGGGTGCTCAGTATTCAGGGTGCTCAGTGCATGTGGTGCTGGATGCTCAGTACTCAGGGTGCTCAATGCTTGGGGTGTTGGGTACTTAGTACTCAGGGTGCTGGGTGCTCAGTGCTCAGGGTGCTGGGTGCTCAGTACTCAGGGTGCTGGGTGCTCAGTGCTCGGGGTGCTGGGTGCTCAGTACTCAGGGTGCTGGGTGCTCAGTGCTCAGGGTGCTGGGTGCTCAGCGCTCAGGGTGCTCGGTGCTTAGTACTCAGGGTGCTCGGTGCTCGAGGTGCTGGGTGCTCAGTGCTCAGGGTGCTGGGTGCTCAGTGCTCGGGGTGCTGGGTGCTCAGTGCTCGGGGTGCTCGGTGCTCAGTGCTCGGGGTGCTGGGTGCTCAGTACTCGGGGTGCTCAGTGCTCAGTACTCAGGGTGCTGGGTGCTCAGTGCTCACGGTGCTGGGTGCTCAGTGCTCGGGGTGCTGGCTGCTCGGTGCTCAGGTTGCTGCTTGCTCAGTACTCGGGGTGCTGGGTGCTCAGTACTCAGGGTGCTGGGTGCTCATTGCTCGGGGTGCTGGGTGCTCAGTGCTCGGGGTGCTGGGTGCTCAGTGCTCGGGGTGCTGGGTGCTCAGTACTCGGGGTGCTGGGTGCTCAGTGCTCAGGGTGCTGGGTCTCAGTGCTTGGGGTACTGGGTACTCAGTGCTCAGTACACAGGGTGCTGGGTGCTCAGTGCTCGGGGTGCTGGGTGCTCAGTGCTCAGTACTCAGGGTGCTGGGTGCTCAGTGCTCAGGGTGCTGGGTGCTCAGTACTCAGGGTACTCGGTGCTCAGTACTCAGGGTGCTGGGTGATCAGTGCTCAGGGAGCTTTGTGCTCAGTACTCAGTGTGCTGGGTGCTCAGTACTCAGGGTGCTGTGTGCTCAGTACTCAGGGTGCTCGGTGCTCAGTACTCAGGTTGCTGGGTGCTCAGTTCTCAGGGTGCTGGGTCCTCAGTGCTCAGGGTGCTGGGTGCTTAGTGCTCGGGGTGCTGGGTGCTCAGTACTCAGTGTGCTGGGTGCTCAGTACTCGGGGTGCTGGGTGCTCAGTACTCAGGGAGCTGGGTGCTCAGTACTCAGGGTGCTGGGTGCTCAGTACTCGGGTGCTGGGTGCTCAGTACTCAGGGTGCTGGGTGCTCAGTGCTCGGGGTGCTGGGTGCTCAGTGCTCAGTACTCAGGGTGCTGGGTGCTCAGTGCTCGGGGTGCTGGGTGCTCAGTGCTCAGTACTCAGGGTGCTGGGTGCTCAGTGCTCAGGGTGCTGGGTGCTCAGTGCTCAGGGTGCTGGGTACTCAGTGCTCGGGGTGCTGGGTGCTCAGTACTCAGGGTGCTGGGTGCTCGGGACTCAGGGTGCTCAGTGCTCAGTACTCAGGGTGCTCAGTGATCAGTACTCAGGGTGCTCAGTGCTCAGGTTGCTCTGTGCTCAGTGCTCGGGGCGCTGGGTGCTCAGTCCTCAGGGTGCTGTGTGCTCAGTGCTCAGGGTGCTCGGTGCTCAGTGCTCAGGGTGCTGGGTGCTCAGTACTCAGGGTGCTGGGTGCTCAGTGCTCGGGGTCCTGGGTGCTCAGTACTCAGGGTGCTGGGTGCTCAGTGCTCAGGGTGCTGGGTGCTCAGTGCTCAGGGTGCTCGGTGCTTAGTACTCAGGGTGCTCGGTGCTCGAGGTGCTGGGTGCTCAGTGCTCAGGGTGCTTAGTGCTCAGTGCTCGGGGTGCTGGGTGCTCAGTGCTCGGGGTGCTGGGTGCTCAGTGCTCAGGGTGCTGGGTGCTCAGTGCTCGGGGTGCTGGGTGCTCAGTACTCGGGGTGCTCGGTGCTCAGTACTCAGGGTGCTGGGTGCTCAGTGCTCAGGGTGCTGGGTGCTCAGTACTTAGGGTGCTGGGTGCTCGGTGCTCAGTACGCTGGGTGCTCAGTACTCAGGGTGCTGGCTGCTCAGTACTCAGGGTGCTCGGTGCTCAGTACTCAGGGTGCTCGGTGCTCAGTACTCAGGGTGCTGGGTGCTCAGTGCTCGGGGTGCTGGGTGCTCATTACTCAGGGGGCTGGGTGCTCAGTACTCAGGGTGCTCAGTGCTTGGGGTGCTCGGTGCTCAGTACTCAGGGTGCTGGGTGCTCAGTGCTCAGGGTGCTGGGTGCTCAGTACTCAGGGTGCTGGGTGCTCAGTACTCGGGGTGCTCGGTGCTCAGTACTCAGGGTGCTGGGTGCTCAGTGCTCAGGGTGCTGGGTGCTCAGTACTCAGGGTGCTGGGTGCTCGGTGCTCAGTACGCTGGGTGCTCAGTACTCAGGGTGCTGGCTGCTCAGTAATCAGGGTGCTCGGTGCTCAGTACTCAGGGTGCTGGGTGCTCAGTACTCAGGGTGCTCGGTGCTCAGTACTCAGGGTGCTGGGTGCTCAGTGCTCGGGGTGCTGGGTGCTCATTACTCAGGGGGCTGGGTGCTCAGTACTCAGGGTGCTCAGTGCTTGGGGTGCTCGGTGCTCAGTACTCAGGGTGCTGGGTGCTCAGTGCTCAGGGTGCTGGGTGCTCAGTACTCAGGGTGCTGGGTGCTCAGTACTCGGGGTGCTCGGTGCTCAGTACTCAGGGTGCTGGGTGCTCAGTGCTCAGGGTGCTGGGTGCTCAGTACACAGGGTGCTGGGTGCTCGTTGCTCAGTACGCTGGGTGCTCAGTACTCAGGGTGCTGGCTGCTCAGTACTCAGGTTGCTCGGTGCTCAGTACTCAGGGTGCTGGGTGTTCAGTGCTCGGGGTGCTGGGTGCTCATTACTCAGGGGGCTGGGTGCTCAGTACTCAGGGTGCTCAGTGCTTGGGGTGCTGGGTGCTCAGTATTCAGGGTGCTCAGTGCTTGGGGTGTTGGGTGCTCAGTACTCAGGGTGCTGGGTGCTCAGTGCACAGGGTGCTGGGTGCTCAGTACTCAGGGTGCTGGGTGCTCAGTACTCGGGGTGCTGGGTGCTCAGTGCTCGGGGTGCTGGGTGCTCAGTGCTCGGGGTGCTGGGTGCTCAGTGCTCGGGGTGCTGGGTGCTCAGTGCTCTGGGTGCTGGGTGCTCAGTGCTCGGGGTGTTCGGTGCTCAGTGCTCGGGGTGCTGGGCGCTCAGTGCTCAGTACTCAGGGTGCTGGGTGCTCAGTGCTCGGGGTGCTTCGTGCTCAGTGCTCGGGGTGCTGGGTGCTCAGTGCTCGGGGTGCTGGGTGCTCAGTGCTCGGGGTGCTGGGTGCTCAGAGCTCAGGGTGCTGGGTGCTCAGTGCTCAGGGTGCTGGGTACTCAGTGCTCGGGGTGCTGGGTACTCAGTGCTCGGGGTGCTGGGTGCTCAGTACTCAGGGTGCTGGGTGCTCAGTACTCAGGGTGCTCAGTGCTCAGTACTCAGGGTGCTCAGTGCTCAGGGTGCTGTGTGCTCAGTGCTCGGGGTGCTGGGTGCTCAGTCCTCAGGGTGCTGGGTGCTCAGTGCTCAGGGTGCTCGGTGCTCAGTGCTCAGGGTGCTGGGTGCTCAGTGCTCGGGGTGCTGGGTGCTCATTACTCAGGGTGCTGGGTGCTCAGTATTCAGGGTGCTCAGTGCATGTGGTGCTGGATGCTCAGTACTCAGGGTGCTCAATGCTTGGGGTGTTGGGTACTTAGTACTCAGGGTGCTGGGTGCTCAGTGCTCAGGGTGCTGGGTGCTCAGTACTCAGGGTGCTGGGTGCTCAGTACTCAGGGTGCTGGGTGCTCAGTGCTCAGGGTGCTGGGTGCTCAGTGCTCGGGGTGCTGGGTGCTCAGTGCTCAGGGTGCTGGGTGCTCAGTGCTCACGTGCTGTGTGATCAGTGCTCGGGGTGCTGGGTGCTCAGTGCTCGGGGCGCTGGGTGCTCAGTGCTCGGGGTGCTCGGTGCTCAGTGCTCGGGGTGCTGGGTGCTCAGTACTCAGGGTGCTCAGTGCTCAATACTCAGGGTGCTGGGTGCTCAGTGCTCAGTGTGCTGGGTGATCAGTGCTCGGGGTGCTGGCTGCTCGGTTCTCAGGTTGCTGGGTGCTCAGTACTCGGGGTGCTGGGTGCTCAGTACTCAGGGTTCTGGGTGCTCATTGCTCGGGGTGCTGGGTGCTCAGTGCTCGGGGTGCTGGGTGCTCAGTGCTTGGGGTGCTCGGTGCTCAGTACTCGGGGTGCTGGGTGCTCAGTTCTCAGGGTGCTGGGTCTCAGTGCTCGGGGTACTGGGTACTCAGTGCTCAGTACACAGGGTGCTGGGTGCTCAGTGCTCGGGGTGCTGGGTGCTCAGTGCTCAGTACTCAGGGTGCTGGGTGCTCAGTGCTCGGGGTGCTGGGTGCTCAGTACTCAGGGTACTTGGTGCTCAGTACTCAGGGTGCTGGGTGATCAGTGCTCAGGGTGCTGGGTGCTCAGTACTCAGTGTGCTGGGTGCTCAGTACTCAGGGTGCTGGGTGCTCAGTACTCAGAGTGGTCGGTGCTCAGTACTCAGGGTGCTGGGTGCTCAGTGCTCAGGGTGCTGGGTCCTCAGTGCTCGGGGTGCTGGGTGCTTAGTGCTCCGGGTGCTGGGTGCTCAGTACTCAGGGTGCTGGGTGCTCAGTACTCGGGGTGCTGGGTGCACAGTACTCAGGGTGCTGGGTGCTCAGTGCTCGGGGTGCTGGGTGCTCAGTGCTCGGGGTGCAGAGTGCTCAGTGCTCAGGGTGCTGGGTGCTCAGTGCTCGGGGTGCTGGGTGCTCAGTGCACAGGGTGCTGGGTGCTCAGTGCTCAGGGTGCTGGGTGCACAGTGCTCGGGGTGCTGGGTGCTCAGTGCTTGGGGTGCTCGTTGCTCAGTGCTCGGGGTGCTGGGTGCTCAGTGCTCAGTACTCAGGGTGCTGGGTGCTCAGTGCTCGGGGTGCTGGGTGCTCAGTGCTCAGTACTCAGTGTGCTGGGTGCTCAGTGCTCAGGGTGCTGGGTGCTCATTCCTCAATGTGCTGGGTGCTCAGTGCTCAGGGTGCTGGGTACTCAGTGCTCAGGGTGCTGGGTACTCAGTGCTCGGGGTGCTGGGTGCTCAGTACTCGGGGTGCTGGGTGCTCAGTACTCAGGGAGCTGGGTGCTCAGTACTCAGGGTGCTGGGTGCTCAGTACTCGGGTGCTGGGTGCTCAGTACTCAGGGTGCTGGGTGCTCAGTGCTCGGGGTGCTGGGTGCTCAGTGCTCAGTACTCAGGGTGCTGGGTGCTCAGTGCTCGGGGTGCTGGGTGCTCAGTGCTCAGTACTCAGGGTGCTGGGTGCTCAGTGCTCAGGGTGCTGGGTGCTCAGTGCTCAGGGTGCTGGGTACTCAGTGCTCGGGGTGCTGGGTGCTCAGTACTCAGGGGGCTGGGTGCTCAGGACTCAGGGTGCTCAGTGCTCAGTACTCAGGGTGCTCAGTGATCAGTACTCAGGGTGCTCAGTGCTCAGGGTGCTCTGTGCTCAGTGCTCGGGGCGCTGGGTGCTCAGTCCTCAGGGTGCTGTGTGCTCAGTGCTCAGGGTTCTCGGTGCTCAGTGCTCAGGGTGCTGGGTGCTCAGTACTCAGGGTGCTGGGTGCTCAGTGCTCGGGGTGCTGGGTGCTCAGTACTCAGGGTGCTGGGTGCTCAGTGCTCAGGGTGCTGGGTGCTCAGCGCTCAGGGTGCTCGGTGCTTAGTACTCAGGGTGCTCGGTGCTCGAGGTGCTGGGTGCTCAGTGCTCAGGGTGCTGGGTGCTCAGTGCTCAGGGTGCTGGGTGCTCAGTGCTCGGGGTGCTCGGTGCTCAGTGCTCGGGGTGCTGGGTGCTCAGTACTCGGGGTGCTCAGTGCTCAGTACTCAGGGTGCTGGGTGCTCAGTGCTCACGGTGCTGGGTGCTCAGTGCTCGGGGTGCTGGCTGCTCGGTGCTCAGGTTGCTGCTTGCTCAGTACTCGGGGTGCTGGGTGCTCAGTACTCAGGGTGCTGGGTGCTCATTGCTCGGGGTGCTGGGTGCTCAGTGCTCGGGGTGCTGGGTGCTCAGTGCTCGGGGTGCTGGGTGCTCAGTACTCGGGGTGCTGGGTGCTCAGTGCTCAGGGTGCTGGGTCTCAGTGCTTGGGGTACTGGGTACTCAGTGCTCAGTACACAGGGTGCTGGGTGCTCAGTGCTCGGGGTGCTGGGTGCTCAGTGCTCAGTACTCAGGGTGCTGGGTGCTCAGTGCTCAGGGTGCTGGGTGCTCAGTACTCAGGGTACTCGGTGCTCAGTACTCAGGGTGCTGGGTGATCAGTGCTCAGGGAGCTTTGTGCTCAGTACTCAGTGTGCTGGGTGCTCAGTACTCAGGGTGCTGTGTGCTCAGTACTCAGGGTGCTCGGTGCTCAGTACTCAGGTTGCTGGGTGCTCAGTTCTCAGGGTGCTGGGTCCTCAGTGCTCAGGGTGCTGGGTGCTTAGTGCTCGGGGTGCTGGGTGCTCAGTACTCAGTGTGCTGGGTGCTCAGTACTCGGGGTGCTGGGTGCTCAGTACTCAGGGAGCTGGGTGCTCAGTACTCAGGGTGCTGGGTGCTCAGTACTCGGGTGCTGGGTGCTCAGTACTCAGGGTGCTGGGTGCTCAGTGCTCGGGGTGCTGGGTGCTCAGTGCTCAGTACTCAGGGTGCTGGGTGCTCAGTGCTCGGGGTGCTGGGTGCTCAGTGCTCAGTACTCAGGGTGCTGGGTGCTCAGTGCTCAGGGTGCTGGGTGCTCAGTGCTCAGGGTGCTGGGTACTCAGTGCTCGGGGTGCTGGGTGCTCAGTACTCAGGGTGCTGGGTGCTCGGGACTCAGGGTGCTCAGTGCTCAGTACTCAGGGTGCTCAGTGATCAGTACTCAGGGTGCTCAGTGCTCAGGTTGCTCTGTGCTCAGTGCTCGGGGCGCTGGGTGCTCAGTCCTCAGGGTGCTGTGTGCTCAGTGCTCAGGGTGCTCGGTGCTCAGTGCTCAGGGTGCTGGGTGCTCAGTACTCAGGGTGCTGGGTGCTCAGTGCTCGGGGTCCTGGGTGCTCAGTACTCAGGGTGCTGGGTGCTCAGTGCTCAGGGTGCTGGGTGCTCAGTGCTCAGGGTGCTCGGTGCTTAGTACTCAGGGTGCTCGGTGCTCGAGGTGCTGGGTGCTCAGTGCTCAGGGTGCTTAGTGCTCAGTGCTCGGGGTGCTGGGTGCTCAGTGCTCGGGGTGCTGGGTGCTCAGTGCTCAGGGTGCTGGGTGCTCAGTGCTCGGGGTGCTGGGTGCTCAGTACTCGGGGTGCTCGGTGCTCAGTACTCAGGGTGCTGGGTGCTCAGTGCTCAGGGTGCTGGGTGCTCAGTACTTAGGGTGCTGGGTGCTCGGTGCTCAGTACGCTGGGTGCTCAGTACTCAGGGTGCTGGCTGCTCAGTACTCAGGGTGCTCGGTGCTCAGTACTCAGGGTGCTCGGTGCTCAGTACTCAGGGTGCTGGGTGCTCAGTGCTCGGGGTGCTGGGTGCTCATTACTCAGGGGGCTGGGTGCTCAGTACTCAGGGTGCTCAGTGCTTGGGGTGCTCGGTGCTCAGTACTCAGGGTGCTGGGTGCTCAGTGCTCAGGGTGCTGGGTGCTCAGTACTCAGGGTGCTGGGTGCTCAGTACTCGGGGTGCTCGGTGCTCAGTACTCAGGGTGCTGGGTGCTCAGTGCTCAGGGTGCTGGGTGCTCAGTACTCAGGGTGCTGGGTGCTCGGTGCTCAGTACGCTGGGTGCTCAGTACTCAGGGTGCTGGCTGCTCAGTAATCAGGGTGCTCGGTGCTCAGTACTCAGGGTGCTGGGTGCTCAGTACTCAGGGTGCTCGGTGCTCAGTACTCAGGGTGCTGGGTGCTCAGTGCTCGGGGTGCTGGGTGCTCATTACTCAGGGGGCTGGGTGCTCAGTACTCAGGGTGCTCAGTGCTTGGGGTGCTCGGTGCTCAGTACTCAGGGTGCTGGGTGCTCAGTGCTCAGGGTGCTGGGTGCTCAGTACTCAGGGTGCTGGGTGCTCAGTACTCGGGGTGCTCGGTGCTCAGTACTCAGGGTGCTGGGTGCTCAGTGCTCAGGGTGCTGGGTGCTCAGTACACAGGGTGCTGGGTGCTCGTTGCTCAGTACGCTGGGTGCTCAGTACTCAGGGTGCTGGCTGCTCAGTACTCAGGTTGCTCGGTGCTCAGTACTCAGGGTGCTGGGTGTTCAGTGCTCGGGGTGCTGGGTGCTCATTACTCAGGGGGCTGGGTGCTCAGTACTCAGGGTGCTCAGTGCTTGGGGTGCTGGGTGCTCAGTATTCAGGGTGCTCAGTGCTTGGGGTGTTGGGTGCTCAGTACTCAGGGTGCTGGGTGCTCAGTGCACAGGGTGCTGGGTGCTCAGTACTCAGGGTGCTGGGTGCTCAGTACTCGGGGTGCTGGGTGCTCAGTGCTCGGGGTGCTGGGTGCTCAGTGCTCGGGGTGCTGGGTGCTCAGTGCTCGGGGTGCTGGGTGCTCAGTGCTCGGGGTGCTGGGTGCTCAGTGCTCGGGGTGTTCGGTGCTCAGTGCTCGGGGTGCTGGGCGCTCAGTGCTCAGTACTCAGGGTGCTGGGTGCTCAGTGCTCGGGGTGCTTCGTGCTCAGTGCTCGGGGTGCTGGGTGCTCAGTGCTCGGGGTGCTGGGTGCTCAGTGCTCGGGGTGCTGGGTGCTCAGAGCTCAGGGTGCTGGGTGCTCAGTGCTCAGGGTGCTGGGTACTCAGTGCTCGGGGTGCTGGGTACTCAGTGCTCGGGGTGCTGGGTGCTCAGTACTCAGGGTGCTGGGTGCTCAGTACTCAGGGTGCTCAGTGCTCAGTACTCAGGGTGCTCAGTGCTCAGGGTGCTGTGTGCTCAGTGCTCGGGGTGCTGGGTGCTCAGTCCTCAGGGTGCTGGGTGCTCAGTGCTCAGGGTGCTCGGTGCTCAGTGCTCAGGGTGCTGGGTGCTCAGTGCTCGGGGTGCTGGGTGCTCATTACTCAGGGTGCTGGGTGCTCAGTATTCAGGGTGCTCAGTGCATGTGGTGCTGGATGCTCAGTACTCAGGGTGCTCAATGCTTGGGGTGTTGGGTACTTAGTACTCAGGGTGCTGGGTGCTCAGTGCTCAGGGTGCTGGGTGCTCAGTACTCAGGGTGCTGGGTGCTCAGTACTCAGGGTGCTGGGTGCTCAGTGCTCAGGGTGCTGGGTGCTCAGTGCTCGGGGTGCTGGGTGCTCAGTGCTCAGGGTGCTGGGTGCTCAGTGCTCACGTGCTGTGTGATCAGTGCTCGGGGTGCTGGGTGCTCAGTGCTCGGGGCGCTGGGTGCTCAGTGCTCGGGGTGCTCGGTGCTCAGTGCTCGGGGTGCTGGGTGCTCAGTACTCAGGGTGCTCAGTGCTCAATACTCAGGGTGCTGGGTGCTCAGTGCTCAGTGTGCTGGGTGATCAGTGCTCGGGGTGCTGGCTGCTCGGTTCTCAGGTTGCTGGGTGCTCAGTACTCGGGGTGCTGGGTGCTCAGTACTCAGGGTTCTGGGTGCTCATTGCTCGGGGTGCTGGGTGCTCAGTGCTCGGGGTGCAGGGTGCTCAGTGCTTGGGGTGCTCGGTGCTCAGTACTCGGGGTGCTGGGTGCTCAGTTCTCAGGGTGCTGGGTCTCAGTGCTCGGGGTACTGGGTACTCAGTGCTCAGTACACAGGGTGCTGGGTGCTCAGTGCTCGGGGTGCTGGGTGCTCAGTGCTCAGTACTCAGGGTGCTGGGTGCTCAGTGCTCGGGGTGCTGGGTGCTCAGTACTCAGGGTACTTGGTGCTCAGTACTCAGGGTGCTGGGTGATCAGTGCTCATGGTGCTGGGTGCTCAGTACTCAGTGTGCTGGGTGCTCAGTACTCAGGGTGCTGGGTGCTCAGTACTCAGAGTGGTCGGTGCTCAGTACTCAGGGTGCTGGGTGCTCAGTGCTCAGGGTGCTGGGTCCTCAGTGCTCGGGGTGCTGGGTGCTTAGTGCTCCGGGTGCTGGGTGCTCAGTACTCAGGGTGCTGGGTGCTCAGTACTCGGGGTGCTGGGTGCACAGTACTCAGGGTGCTGGGTGCTCAGTGCTCGGGGTGCTGGGTGCTCAGTGCTCGGGGTGCAGAGTGCTCAGTGCTCAGGGTGCTGGGTGCTCAGTGCTCGGGGTGCTGGGTGCTCAGTGCACAGGGTGCTGGGTGCTCAGTGCTCAGGGTGCTGGGTGCACAGTGCTCGGGGTGCTGGGTGCTCAGTGCTTGGGGTGCTCGTTGCTCAGTGCTCGGGGTGCTGGGTGCTCAGTGCTCAGTACTCAGGGTGCTGGGTGCTCAGTGCTCGGGGTGCTGGGTGCTCAGTGCTCAGTACTCAGGGTGCTGGGTGCTCAGTGCTCAGGGTGCTGGGTGCTCATTCCTCAATGTGCTGGGTGCTCAGTGCTCAGGGTGCTGGGTACTCAGTGCTCAGGGTGCTGGGTACTCAGTGCTCGGGGTGCTGGGTGCTCAGTACTCGGGGTGCTGGGTGCTCAGTACTCAGGGTGCTCAGTGCACAGTACTCAGGGTGCTCAGTGCTCAGGGTGCTGTGTGCTCAGTGCTCAGGGTGCTGGGTGCTCAGTCCTCAGGGTGCTGGGTGCTCAGTGCTCAGGGTGCTCGGTGCTCAGTGCTCAGGGTGCTGGGTGCTCAGTGCTCGGGGTGCTGGGCGCTCATTACTCAGGGTGCTGGGTGCTCAGTATTCAGGGTGCTCAGTGCTTGTGGTGCTGGGTGCTCAGTACTCAGGGTGCTCCGTGCTTGGGGTGTTGGGTGCTTAGTACTCAGGGTGCTGGGTGCTCAGTGCTCAGGGTGCTGGGTGCTCAGTTCTCAGGGTGCTGGGTGCTCAGTACTCAGGGTGCTGGGTGCTCAGTGCTCGAGGTGTTGGGTGCTCAGTGCTTGGGGTGCTGGGTGCTCAGTGCTCAGGGTGCTGGGTGCTCAGTGCTCAGGGTGCTGGGTGATCAGTGCTCGGGGTGCTGGGTGCTCAGTGCTCGGGGCGCTGGGTGCTCAGTGCTCGGGGTGCTCGGTGCTCAGTGCTCGGGGTGCTGGGTGCTCAGTACTCAGGGTGCTCAGTGCTCAGTACTCAGGGTGCTGGGTGCTCAGTGCTCAGTGTGCTGGGTGCTCAGTGCTCGGGGTGCTGGCTGCTCAGTTCTCAGGTTGCTGGGTGCTCAGTACTCGGGGTGCTGGGTGCTCAGTACTCAGGGTGCTGGGTGCTCATTGCTCGGGGTGCTGGGTGCTCAGTGCTCGGGGTGCTGGGTGCTCAGTGCTCGGGGTGCTGGGTGCTCAGTACTCGGGGTGCTGGGTGCTCAGTGCTTAGGGTGCTGGGTCTCAGTGCTCGGGGTACTGGGTACTCAGTGCTCAGTACACAGGGTGCTGGGTGCTCATTGCTCGGGGTGCTGTGTTCTCAGTGCTCAGTACTCAGGGTGCTGTTTGCTCAGTGCTCGGGGTGCTGGGTGCTCAGTACTCAGGGTACTTGGTGCTCAGTACTCAGGGTGCTGGGTGATCAGTGCTCAGGGTGCTGGGTGCTCAGTACTCAGGGTGCTCGGTGCTCAGTACTCAGGGTGCTGGGTGCTCAGTGCTCAGGGTGCTGGGTCCTCAGTGCTCTGGGTGCTATGTGCTTAGTGCTCGGGGTGCTGGGTGCTCAGTGCTCGGGGTGCTGGGTGCTCAGTGCTCAGTACTCAGGGTGCTGGGTGCTCAGTGCTCGGGGTGCTGGGTGCTCAGTGCTCAGGGTGCTTGGTGCTCAGTGCTCAGTGTGCTGGGTGCTCAGTGCTCAGGGTGCTGGGTACTCAGTGCTCGGGGTGCTGGGTGCTCAGTACTCAGGGTGCTCGTGCTCAGTACTCAGGGTGCTGGGTGCTCAGTGCTCGGGATGCTGGGTGCTCAGTGCTCAGTGTGCTCGGTGCTCAGTACTCAGGGTGCTGGGTTCTCAGTGCTAGGGGTTTTCTGTACTCAGGGTGCTGTGTGTTCAGTGCTCAGGGTGCTGGGTGCTCAGTACTCAGGGTGCTCGGTGCTCGGGGTTGTGGGTGCTCAGTGCTCGGGGTGCTCGGTGCTCAGTACTCGGGGTGCTCAGTGCTCAGTACTCAGGGTGCTCAGTGCTTAGTACTCAGGGTGCTGGGTGCTCAGTGCTTGGGGTGCTGGTTGCTCAGTGCTCAGTGTGCTCGGTGCTCAGTGCTCAAGGTGCTGGGTGCTCAGTACTCAGGGTGATCATTGCTCAGGGAGCTGGGTGCTCAGTACACAGGGTGCTGGGTGCTCAGTACTCAGGGTGCTCAGTGCTCAGTACTCAGGGTGCTCAGTGCTCAGTACTAAGGTTGCTCAGTGCTCAGGGTGCTGGGTGCTCAGTGCTCGGGGTGCTCGGTGCTCAGTACTCAGGGTGCTGGGTGCTCAGTGCTCAGGGTGCAGGGTGCTCAGTGCTCAGGGTGCTGGGTGCTCAGTACACAGGGTGCTCGGTGCTCAGGGTGCTGGGTGCTCAGTGCTCGGTGTGCTCGGTGCTCAGTACTCGGGGTGCTCAGTGCTCAGTACTCAGGGTGCTGGGTGCTCAGTGCTCAGGGTGCTGGGTGCTCAGTACTCAGGGTGCTGGGTGCTCGGTGCTCAGTACGCTGGGTGCTCAGTACTCAGGGTGCTGGGTGCTCAGTACTCAGGGTGCTGGGTGCTCAGTACTCAGGGTGCTCGGTGCTCAGTACTCAGGGTGCTGGGTGCTCAGTGCTCAGGGTGCTGGGTGCTCAGTACTCAGGGTGCTGGGTGCTCAGTGCTCGGGGTGCTCGGTGCTCAGTACGCTGGGTGCTCAGTACTCAGGGTGCTGGGTGCTCAGTACTCAGGGTGCTGGGTGCTTAGTACTCAGGGTGCTGGGTGCTCAGTGCTCAGGGTGCTCGGTGCTCAGTGCTCGGGGTGCTGGGTGCTCAGTACTCAGGGTGCTCAGTGCTCAGTACTCAGGGTGCTCAGTGCTCAGTACTCAGGGTGCTCAGGCTCAGTGCTCAGGGTGCAGGGTGCTCAGTGCTCGGGGTGCTGGGTGCTCAGTGCTCGGGGTGCTGGGTGTCTCAGTGCTCAGGGTGCTGGGTGCTCAGTGCTCAGAGTGCTGGGTGCTCAGTACTCATGGTGCTCAGTGCTCAGTACTCAGGGTGCAGGGTGCTCAGTGCTCAGGGTGCTCAGTGCTCAGTACTCAGGGTGCTCGGTGCTCAGTGCTCAGGGTGCTCAGTGCTCAGTACTCAGGGTGCTCAGTGCTCAGTGCTCTGGGTGCTGGGTGCTCAGTGCTCGGGGTGCTGGGTGCTCAGTGCTCAGGGTGCTGGGTGCTCAGTACTCAGGGTGCTCAGTGCTCAGGGTGCTGGGTGCTCAGTGCTCGGGGTGCTGTGTACTCAGTGCTCAGTACACAGGGTGCTGGGTGCTCAGTGCTCGGGGTGCTGGGTGCTCAGTGCTCGGGGTGATGGGTGCTCAGTGCTCGGGGTGCTGGGTGCTCAGTGCTCGGGGTGCTCGGTGCTCAGTGCTCGGGGTGCTGGGCGCTCAGTGCTCAGTACTCAGGGTGCTGGGTGCTCAGTGCTCGGGGTGCTGGGTGCTCAGTGCTCGGGGTGCTGGGTGCTCAGTGCTCGGGGTGCTGAGTGCTCAGTGCTCGGGGTGCTGGGTGCTCAGGCTCGGGGTGCTGGGTGCTCAGTGCTCAGGGTGCTGGGTGCTCAGTGCTCAGGGTGCTGGGTGCACAGTGCTCGGGGTGCTGGGTGCTCAGTGCTTGGGGTGCTCGTTGCTCAGTGCTCGGGGTGCTGGGTGCTCATTGCTCAGTACTCAGGGTGCTGTGTGCTCAGTGCTCGGGGTGCTGGGTGCTCAGTGCTCAGTACTCAGGGTGCTGGGTGCTCAGTGCTCAGGGTGCTGGGTGCTCATTGCTCAATGTGCTGGGTGCTCAGTGCTCAGGGTGCTGGGTACTCAGTGCTCAGGGTGCTGGGTACTCAGTGCTCGGGGTGCTGTGTGCTCAGTACTCAGGGTGCTGGGTGCTCAGTACTCAGGGTGCTCAGTGCTCAGTACTCAGGGTGCTCAGTGCTCAGGGTGCTGTGTGCTCAGTGCTCGGGGTGCTGGGTGCTCTGTCCTCAGGGTGCTGGGTGCTCAGTGCTCAGGGTGCTCGGTGCTCAGTGCTCAGGGTGCTGGGTGCTCAGTGCTCGAGGTGCTGGGTGCTCATTACTCAGGGTGCTGGGTGCTCAGTATTCAGGGTGCTCAGTGCTTGTGGTGCTGGGTGCTCAGTACTCAGGGTGCTCAGTGCTTGGGGTGTTGGGTGCTTAGTACTCAGGGTGCTGGGTGCTCAGTGCTCAGGGTGCTGGGTGCTCAGTACTCAGGGTGCTGGGTGCTCAGTACTCAGGGTGCTGGGTGCTCAGTGCTCGGGGTGCTGGGTGCTCAGTGCTCGGGGTGCTGGGTGCGCAGTGCTCAGGGTGCTGGGTGCTCAGTGCTCAGGGTGCTGGGTGATCAGTGCTCAGGGTGCTGGGTGCTCAGTACACAGGGTGCTCGGTGCTCGGGGTGCTGGGTGCTCAGTGCTCGGTGTGCTCGGTGCTCAGTACTCGGGGTGCTCAGTGCTCAGTACTCAGGGTGCTGGGTGCTCAGTGCTCAGGGTGCTGGGTGCTCAGTACTCAGGGTGCTGGGTGCTCGGTGCTCAGTACGCTGGGTGCTCAGTACTCAGGGTGCTGGGTGCTCAGTACTCAGGGTGCTGGGTGCTCAGTACTCAGGGTGCTCGGTGCTCAGTACTCAGGGTGCTGCCTGCTCAGTGCTCAGGGTGCTGGGTGCTCAGTACTCAGGGTGCTGGGTGCTCAGTGCTCGGGGTGCTCGGTGCTCAGTACGCTGGGTGCTCAGTACTCAGGGTGCTGGGTGCTCAGTACTCAGGGTGCTGGCTGCTTAGTACTCAGGGTGCTGGGTGCTCAGTGCTCAGGGTGCTCGGTGCTCAGTGCTCGGGGTGCTGGGTGCTCATTACTCAGGGTGCTCAGTGCTCAGTACTCAGGGTGCTCAGTGCTCATTACTCAGGGTGCTCAGGCTCAGTGCTCAGGGTGCAGGGTGCTCAGTGCTCGGGGTGCTGGGTGCTCAGTGCTCGGGGTGCTGGGTGTCTCAGTGCTCAGGGTGCTGGGTGCTCAGTGCTCAGAGTGCTGGGTGCTCAGTACTCATGGTGCTCAGTGCTCAGTACTCAGGGTGCAGGGTGCTCAGTGCTCAGGGTGCTCAGTGCTCAGTACTCAGGGTGCTCGGTGCTCAGTGCTCAGGGTGCTCAGTGCTCAGTACTCAGGGTGCTCAGTGCTCAGTGCTCTGGGTGCTGGGTGCTCAGTGCTCGGGGTGCTGGGTGCTCAGTGCTCAGGGTGCTGGGTGCTCAGTACTCAGGGTGCTCAGTGCTCAGGGTGCTGGGTGCTCAGTGCTCGGGGTGCTGTGTACTCAGTGCTCAGTACACAGGGTGCTGGGTGCTCAGTGCTCGGGGTGCTGGGTGCTCAGTGCTCGGGGTGATGGGTGCTCAGTGCTCGGGGTGCTGGGTGCTCAGTGCTCGGGGTGCTCGGTGCTCAGTGCTCGGGGTGCTGGGCGCTCAGTGCTCAGTACTCAGGGTGCTGGGTGCTCAGTGCTCGGGGTGCTGGGTGCTCAGTGCTCGGGGTGCTGGGTGCTCAGTGCTCGGGGTGCTGAGTGCTCAGTGCTCGGGGTGCTGGGTGCTCAGGCTCGGGGTGCTGGGTGCTCAGTGCTCAGGGTGCTGGGTGCTCAGTGCTCAGGGTGCTGGGTGCACAGTGCTCGGGGTGCTGGGTGCTCAGTGCTTGGGGTGCTCGTTGCTCAGTGCTCGGGGTGCTGGGTGCTCATTGCTCAGTACTCAGGGTGCTGTGTGCTCAGTGCTCGGGGTGCTGGGTGCTCAGTGCTCAGTACTCAGGGTGCTGGGTGCTCAGTGCTCAGGGTGCTGGGTGCTCATTGCTCAATGTGCTGGGTGCTCAGTGCTCAGGGTGCTGGGTACTCAGTGCTCAGGGTGCTGGGTACTCAGTGCTCGGGGTGCTGTGTGCTCAGTACTCAGGGTGCTGGGTGCTCAGTACTCAGGGTGCTCAGTGCTCAGTACTCAGGGTGCTCAGTGCTCAGGGTGCTGTGTGCTCAGTGCTCGGGGTGCTGGGTGCTCTGTCCTCAGGGTGCTGGGTGCTCAGTGCTCAGGGTGCTCGGTGCTCAGTGCTCAGGGTGCTGGGTGCTCAGTGCTCGAGGTGCTGGGTGCTCATTACTCAGGGTGCTGGGTGCTCAGTATTCAGGGTGCTCAGTGCTTGTGGTGCTGGGTGCTCAGTACTCAGGGTGCTCAGTGCTTGGGGTGTTGGGTGCTTAGTACTCAGGGTGCTGGGTGCTCAGTGCTCAGGGTGCTGGGTGCTCAGTACTCAGGGTGCTGGGTGCTCAGTACTCAGGGTGCTGGGTGCTCAGTGCTCGGGGTGCTGGGTGCTCAGTGCTCGGGGTGCTGGGTGCGCAGTGCTCAGGGTGCTGGGTGCTCAGTGCTCAGGGTGCTGGGTGATCAGTGCTCAGGGTGCTGGGTGCTCAGTACACAGGGTGCTCGGAGCTCGGGGTGCTGGGTGCTCAGTGCTCGGTGTGCTCGGTGCTCAGTACTTGGGGTGCTCAGTGCTCAGTACTCAGGGTGCTGGGTGCTCAGTGCTCAGGGTGCTGGGTGCTCAGTACTCAGGGTGCTGGGTGCTCGGTGCTCAGTACGCTGGGTGCTCAGTACTCAGGGTGCTGGGTGCTCAGTACTCAGGGTGCTGGGTGCTCAGTACTCAGGGTGCTCGGTGCTCAGTACTCAGGGTGCTGCGTGCTCAGTGCTCAGGGTGCTGGGTGCTCAGTACTCAGGGTGCTGGGTGCTCAGTGCTCGGGGTGCTCGGTGCTCAGTACGCTGGGTGCTCAGTACTCAGCGTGCTGGGTGCTCAGTACTCAGGGTGCTGGCTGCTTAGTACTCAGGGTGCTGGGTGCTCAGTGCTCAGGGTGCTCGGTGCTCAGTGCTCGGGGTGCTGGGTGCTCAGTACTCAGGGTGCTCAGTGCTCAGTACTCAGGGTGCTCAGTGCTCATTACTCAGGGTGCTCAGGCTCAGTGCTCAGGGTGCAGGGTGCTCAGTGCTCGGGGTGCTGGGTGCTCAGTGCTCGGGGTGCTGGGTGTCTCAGTGCTCAGGGTGCTGGGTGCTCAGTGCTCAGAGTGCTGGGTGCTCAGTACTCATGGTGCTCAGTGCTCAGTACTCAGGGTGCAGGGTGCTCAGTGCTCAGGGTGCTCAGTGCTCAGTACTCAGGGTGCTCGGTGCTCAGTGCTCAGGGTGCTCAGTGCTCAGTACTCAGGGTGCTCAGTGCTCAGTGCTCTGGGTGCTGGGTGCTCAGTGCTCGGGGTGCTGGGTGCTCAGTGCTCAGGGTGCTGGGTGCTCAGTACTCAGGGTGCTCAGTGCTCAGGGTGCTGGGTGCTCAGTGCTCGGGGTGCTGTGTACTCAGTGCTCAGTACACAGGGTGCTGGGTGCTCAGTGCTCGGGGTGCTGGGTGCTCAGTGCTCGGGGTGATGGGTGCTCAGTGCTCGGGGTGCTGGGTGCTCAGTGCTCGGGGTGCTCGGTGCTCAGTGCTCGGGGTGCTGGGCGCTCAGTGCTCAGTACTCAGGGTGCTGGGTGCTCAGTGCTCGGGGTGCTGGGTGCTCAGTGCTCGGGGTGCTGGGTGCTCAGTGCTCGGGGTGCTGAGTGCTCAGTGCTCGGGGTGCTGGGTGCTCAGGCTCGGGGTGCTGGGTGCTCAGTGCTCAGGGTGCTGGGTGCTCAGTGCTCAGGCTGCTGGGTGCACAGTGCTCGGGGTGCTGGGTGCTCAGTGCTTGGGGTGCTCGTTGCTCAGTGCTCGGGGTGCTGGGTGCTCATTGCTCAGTACTCAGGGTGCTGTGTGCTCAGTGCTCGGGGTGCTGGGTGCTCAGTGCTCAGTACTCAGGGTGCTGGGTGCTCAGTGCTCAGGGTGCTGGGTGCTCATTGCTCAATGTGCTGGGTGCTCAGTGCTCAGGGTGCTGGGTACTCAGTGCTCAGGGTGCTGGGTACTCAGTGCTCGGGGTGCTGGGTGCTCAGTACTCAGGGTGCTGGGTGCTCAGGACTCAGGGTGCTCAGTGCTCAGTACTCAGGGTGCTCAGTGATCAGTACTCAGGGTGCTCAGTGCTCAGGGTGCTCTGTGCTCAGTGCTCGGGGCGCTGGGTGCTCAGTCCTCAGGGTGCTGTGTGCTCAGTGCTCAGGGTGCTCGGTGCTCAGTGCTCAGGGTGCTGGGTGCTCAGTACTCAGGGTGCTGGGTGCTCAGTGCTCGGGGTCCTGGGTGCTCAGTACTCAGGGTGCTGGGTGCTCAGTGCTCAGGGTGCTGGGTGCTCAGTGCTCAGAGTGCTCGGTGCTTAGTACTCAGGGTGCTGGGTGCTCAGTGCTCAGGGTGCTTAGTGCTCAGTGCTCGGGGTGCTGGGTGCTCAGTGCTCGGGGTGCTGGGTGCTCAGTGCTCAGGGTGCTGGGTGCTCAGTGCTCGGGGTGCTGGGTGCTCAGTACTCGGGGTGCTCGGTGCTCAGTACTCAGGGTGCTGGGTGCTCAGTGCTCAGGGTGCTGGGTGCTCAGTACTTAGGGTGCTGGGTGCTCGGTGCTCAGTACGCTGGGTGCTCAGTACTCAGGGTGCTGGCTGCTCAGTACTCAGGGTGCTCGGTGCTCAGTACTCAGGGTGCTCGGTGCTCAGTACTCAGGGTGCTGGGTGCTCAGTGCTCGGGGTGCTGGGTGCTCATTACTCAGGGGGCTGGGTGCTAAGTACTCAGGGTGCTCAGTGCTTGGGGTGCTCGGTGCTCAGTACTCAGGGTGCTGGGTGCTCAGTGCTCAGGGTGCTGGGTGCTCAGTACTCAGGGTGCTGGGTGCTCAGTACTCGCGGTGCTCGGTGCTCAGTACTCAGGGTGCTGGGTGCTCAGTGCTCAGGGTGCTGGGTGCTCAGTACTCAGGGTGCTGGGTGCTCGGGGCTCAGTACGCTGGGTGCTCAGTACTCAGGGTGCTGGCTGCTCAGTAATCAGGGTGCTCGGTGCTCAGTACTCAGGGTGCTGGGTGCTCAGTACTCAGGGTGCTCGGTGCTCAGTACTCAGGGTGCTGGGTGCTCAGTGCTCGGGGTGCTGGGTGCTCATTACTCAGGGGGCTGGGTGCTCAGTACTCAGGGTGCTCAGTGCTAGGGGTGCTCGGTGCTCAGTACTCAGGGTGCTGGGTGCTCAGTGCTCAGGGTGCTGGGAGCTCAGTACTCAGGGTGCTGGGTGCTCAGTACTCGGGGTGCTCGGTGCTCAGTACTCAGGGTGCTGGGTGCTCAGTGCTCAGGGTGCTGGGTGCTCAGTACACAGGGTGCTGGGTGCTCGGTGCTCAGTACGCTGGGTGCTCAGTACTCAGGGTGCTGGCTGCTCAGTACTCAGGGTGCTCGGTGCTCAGTACTCAGGGTGCTGGGTGTTCAGTGCTCGGGGTGCTGGGTGCTCATTACTCAGGGGGCTGGGTGCTCAGTACTCAGGGTGCTCAGTGCTTGGGGTGCTGGGTGCTCAGTATTCAGGGTGCTCAGTGCTTGGGGTGTTGGGTGCTCAGTACTCAGGGTGCTGGGTGCTCAGTGCTCAGGGTGCTGGGTGCTCAGTACTCAGGGTGCTGGGTGCTCAGTACTCGGGGTGCTGGGTGCTCAGTGCTCGGGGTGCTGGGTGCTCAGTGCTCGGGGTGCTGGGTGCTCAGTGCTCGGGGTGCTGGGTGCTCAGTGCTCGGGGTGCTGGGTGCTCAGTGCTCGGGGTGTTCGGTGCTCAGTGCTCGGGGTGCTGGGCGCTCAGTGCTCAGTACTCAGGGTGCTGGGTGCTCAGTGCTCGGGGTGCTGGGTGCTCAGTGCTCGGGGTGCTGGGTGCTCAGTGCTCGGGGTGCTGGGTGCTCAGTGCTCGAGGTGCTGGGTGCTCAGTGCTCGGGGTGCTGGGTGCTCAGAGCTCAGGGTGCTGGGTGCTCAGTGCTCAGGGTGCTGGGTACTCAGTGCTCGGGGTGCTGGGTACTCAGTGCTCGGGGTGCTGGGTGCTCAGTACTCAGGGTGCTGGGTGCTCAGTACTCAGGGTGCTCAGTGCTCAGTACTCAGGGTGCTCAGTGCTCAGGGTGCTGTGTGCTCAGTGCTCGGGGTGCTGGGTGCTCAGTCCTCAGGGTGCTGGGTGCTCAGTGCTCAGGGTGCTCGGTGCTCAGTGCTCAGGGTGCTGGGTGCTCAGTGCTCGGGGTGCTGGGTGCTCATTACTCAGGGTGCTGGGTGCTCAGTATTCAGGGTGCTCAGTGCATGTGGTGCTGGGTGCTCAGTACTCAGGGTGCTCAGTGCTTGGGGTGTTGGGTACTTAGTACTCAGGGTGCTGGGTGCTCAGTGCTCAGGGTGCTGGGTGCTCAGTACTCAGGTTGCTGGGTGCTCAGTACTCAGGGTGCTGGGTGCTCAGTGCTCAGGGTGCTGGGTGCTCAGTGCTCGGGGTGCTGGGTGCTCAGTGCTCAGGGTGCTGGGTGCTCAGTGCTCACGTGCTGTGTGATCAGTGCTCGGGGTGCTGGGTGCTCAGTGCTCGGGGCGCTGGGTGCTCAGTGCTCGGGGTGCTCGGTGCTCAGTGCTCGGGGTGCTGGGTGCTCAGTACTCAGGGTGCTCAGTGCTCAATACTCAGGGTGCTGGGTGCTCAGTGCTCAGTGTGCTGGGTGCTCAGTGCTCGGGGTGCTGGCTGCTCGGTTCTCAGGTTGCTGGGTGCTCAGTACTCGGGGTGCTGGGTGCTCAGTACTCAGGGTTCTGGGTGCTCATTGCTCGGGGTGCTGGGTGCTCAGTGCTCGGGGTGCTGGGTGCTCAGTGCTTGGGGTGCTCGGTGCTCAGTACTCGGCGTGCTGGGTGCTCAGTTCTCAGGGTGCTGGGTCTCAGTGCTCGGGGTACTGGGTACTCAGTGCTCAGTACACAGGGTGCTGGGTGCTCAGTGCTCGGGGTGCTGGGTGCTCAGTGCTCAGTACTCAGGGTGCTGGGTGCTCAGTGCTCGGGGTGCTGGGTGCTCAGTACTCAGGGTACTTGGTGCTCAGTACTCAGGGTGCTGGGTGATCAGTGCTCAGGGTGCTGGGTGCTCAGTACTCAGTGTGCTGGGTGCTCAGTACTCAGGGTGCTGGGTGCTCAGTACTCAGAGTGGTCGGTGCTCAGTACTCAGGGTGCTGGGTGCTCAGTGCTCAGGGTGCTGGGTCCTCAGTGCTCGGGGTGCTGGGTGCTTAGTGCTCCGGGTGCTGGGTGCTCAGTACTCAGGGTGCTGGGTGCTCAGTACTCGGGGTGCTGGGTGCACAGTACTCAGGGTGCTGGGTGCTCAGTGCTCGGGGTGCTGGGTGCTCAGTGCTCGGGGTGCTGAGTGCTCAGTGCTCGGGGTGCTGGGTGCTCAGTGCTCGGGGTGCTGGGTGCTCAGTGCTCAGGGTGCTGGGTGCTCAGTGCTCAGGGTGCTGGGTGCACAGTGCTCGGGGTGCTGGGTGCTCAGTGCTTGGGGTGCTCGTTGCTCAGTGCTCGGGGTGCTGGGTGCTCAGTGCTCAGTACTCAGGGTGCTGGGTGCTCAGTGCTCGGGGTGCTGGGTGCTCAGTGCTCAGTACTCAGGGTGCTGGGTGCTCAGTGCTCAGGGTGCTGGGTGCTCTTTGCTCAATGTGCTGGGTGCTCATTGCTCAGGGTGCTGGGTACTCAGTGCTCAGGGTGCTGGGTACTCAGTGCTCGGGGTGCTGGGTGCTCAGTACTCGGGGTGCTGGGTGCTCAGTACTCAGGGTGCTCAGTGCTCAGTACTCAGGGTGCTCAGTGCTCAGGGTGCTGTGTGCTCAGTGCTCAGGGTGCTGGGTGCTCAGTCCTCAGGGTGCTGGGTGCTCAGTGCTCAGGGTGCTCGGTGCTCAGTGCTCAGGGTGCTGGGTGCTCAGTGCTCGGGGTGCTGGGTGCTCATTACTCAGGGTGCTGGGTGCTCAGTATTCAGGGTGCTCAGTGCTTGTGGTGCTGGGTGCTCAGTACTCAGGGTGCTCAGTGCTTGGGGTGTTGGGTGCTTAGTACTCAGGGTGCTGGGTGCTCAGTGCTCAGGGTGCTGGGTGCTCAGTACTCAGGGTGCTGGGTGCTCAGTACTCAGGGTGCTGGGTGCTCAGTGCTCGGGGTGCTGGGTGCTCAGTGCTTGGGGTGCTGGGTGCTCAGTGCTCAGGGTGCTGGGTGCTCAGTGCTCAGGGTGCTGGGTGATCAGTGCTCGGGGTGCTGGGTGCTCAGTGCTCGGGGCGCTGGGTGCTCAGTGCTCGGGGTGCTCGGTGCTCAGTGCTCGTGGTGCTGGGTGCTCAGTACTCAGGGTGCTCAGTGCTCAGTACTCAGGGTGCTGGGTGCTCAGTGCTCAGTGTGCTGGGTGCTCAGTGCTCGGGGTGCTGGCTGCTCAGTTCTCAGGTTGCTGGGTGCTCAGTACTCGGGGTGCTGGGTGCTCAGTACTCAGGGTGCTGGGTGCTCATTGCTCGGGGTGCTGGGTGCTCAGTGCTCGGGGTGCTGGGTGCTCAGTGCTCGGGGTGCTGGGTGCTCAGTACTCGGGGTGCTGGGTGCTCAGTGCTCAGGGTGCTGGGTCTCAGTGCTCAGGGTACTGGGTACTCAGTGCTCAGTACACAGGGTGCTGGGTGCTCATTGCTCGGGGTGCTGTGTTCTCAGTGCTCAGTACTCAGGGTGCTGTTTGCTCAGTGCTCGGGGTGCTGGGTGCTCAGTACTCAGGGTACTTGGTGCTCAGTACTCAGGGTGCTGGTTGATCAGTGCTCAGGGTGCTGGGTGCTCAGTACTCAGGGTGCTCGGTGCTCAGTACTCAGGGTGCTGGGTGCTCAGTGCTCAGGGTGCTGGGTCCTCAGTGCTCTGGGTGCTGTGTGCTTAGTGCTCGGGGTGCTGGGTGCTCAGTGCTCGGGGTGCTGGGTGCTCAGTGCTCAGTACTCAGGGTGCTGGGTGCTCAGTGCTCGGGGTGCTGGGTGCTCAGTGCTCAGGGTGCTTGGTGCTCAGTGCTCAGTGTGCTGGGTGCTCAGTGCTCAGGGTGCTGGGTACTCAGTGCTCGGGGTGCTGGGTGCTCAGTACTCAGGGTGCTCGTGCTCAGTACTCAGGGTGCTGGGTGCTCAGTGCTCGGGGTGCTGGGTGCTCAGTGCTCAGTGTGCTCGGTGCTCAGTACTCAGGGTGCTGGGTTCTCAGTGCTAGGGGTTTTCTGTATTCAGGGTGCTGTGTGTTCAGTGCTCAGGGTGCTGGGTGCTCAGTACTCAGGGTGCTCGGTGCTCGGGGTTGTGGGTGCTCAGTGCTCGGGGTGCTCGGTGCTCAGTACTCGGGGTGCTCAGTGCTCAGTACTCAGGGTGCTCGGTGCTTAGTACTCAGGGTGCTGGGTGCTCAGTACTCCGGGTGCTTGTTGCTCAGTGCTCAGTGTGCTCGGTGCTCAGTGCTCAAGGTGCTGGGTGCTCAGTACTCAGGGTGATCATTGCTCAGGGAGCTGGGTGCTCAGTACACAGGGTGCTGGGTGCTCAGTACTCAGGGTGCTCAGTGCTCAGTACTCAGGGTGCTCAGTGCTCAGTACTAAGGTTGCTCAGTGCTCAGGGTGCTGGGTGCTCAGTGCTCGGGGTGCTCGGTGCTCAGTACTCAGGGTGCTGGGTGCTCAGTGCTCAGGGTGCAGGGTGCTCAGTGCTCAGGGTGCTGGGTGCTCAGTACACAGGGTGCTCGGTGCTCGGGGTGCTGGGTGCTCAGTGCTCGGTGTGCTCGGTGCTCAGTACTCGGGGTGCTCAGTGCTCAGTACTCAGGGTGCTGGGTGCTCAGTGCTCAGGGTGCTGGGTGCTCAGTACTCAGGGTGCTGGGTGCTCGGTGCTCAGTACGCTGGGTGCTCAGTACTCAGGGTGCTGGGTGCTCAGTACTCAGGGTGCTGGGTGCTCAGTACTCAGGGTGCTCGGTGCTCAGTACTCAGGGTGCTGGGTGCTCAGTGCTCAGGGTGCTGGGTGCTCAGTACTCAGGGTGCTGGGTGCTCAGTGCTCGGGGTGCTCGGTGCTCAGTACGCTGGGTGCTCAGTACTCAGGGTGCTGGGTGCTCAGTACTCAGGGTGCTGGGTGCTTAGTACTCAGGGTGCTGGGTGCTCAGTGCTCAGGGTGCTCGGTGCTCAGTGCTCGGGGTGCTGGGTGCTCAGTACTCAGGGTGCTCAGTGCTCAGTACTCAGGGTGCTCAGTGCTCAGTACTCAGGGTGCTCAGGCTCAGTGCTCAGGGTGCAGGGTGCTCAGTGCTCGGGGTGCTGGGTGCTCAGTGCTCGGGGTGCTGGGTGTCTCAGTGCTCAGGGTGCTGGGTGCTCAGTGCTCAGAGTGCTGGGTGCTCAGTACTCATGGTGCTCAGTGCTCAGTACTCAGGGTGCAGGGTGCTCAGTGCTCAGGGTGCTCAGTGCTCAGTACTCAGGGTGCTCGGTGCTCAGTGCTCAGGGTGCTCAGTGCTCAGTACTCAGGGTGCTCAGTGCTCAGTGCTCTGGGTGCTGGGTGCTCAGTGCTCGGGGTGCTGGGTGCTCAGTGCTCAGGGTGCTGGGTGCTCAGTACTCAGGGTGCTCAGTGCTCAGGGTGCTGGGTGCTCAGTGCTCGGGGTGCTGTGTACTCAGTGCTCAGTACACAGGGTGCTCGGTGCTCAGTGCTCGGGGTGCTGGGTGCTCAGTGCTCGGGGTGATGGGTGCTCTGTGCTCGGGGTGCTGGGTGCTCAGTGCTCGGGGTGCTCGGTGCTCAGTGCTCGGGGTGCTGGGCGCTCAGTGCTCAGTACTCAGGGTGCTGGGTGCTCAGTGCTCGGGGTGCTGGGTGCTCAGTGCTTGAGGTGCTGGGTGCTCAGTGCTCGGGGTGCTGAGTGCTCAGTGCTCCTGGTGCTGGGTGCTCAGGCTCGGGGTGCTGGGTGCTCAGTGCTCAGGGTGCTGGGTGCTCAGTGCTCAGGGTGCTGGGTGCTCAGTGCTCGGGGTGCTGGGTGCTCAGTGCTTGGGGTGCTCGTTGCTCAGTGCTCGGGGTGCTGGGTGCTCAGTGCTCAGTACTCAGGGTGCTGGGTGCTCAGTGCTCGGGGTGCTGGGTGCTCAGTGCTCAGTACTCAGGGTGCTGGGTGCTCAGTGCTCAGGGTGCTGGGTGCTCAGTGCTCAGTGTGCTGGGTGCTCAGTGCTCAGGGTGCTGGGTACTCAGTGCTCAGGGTGCTGGGTACTCAGTGCTCGGGGTGCTGTATGCTCAGTACTCAGGGTGCTGGGTGCTCAGTACTCAGGGTGCTCAGTGCTCAGTACTCAGGGTGCTCAGTGCTCAGGGTGCTGTGTGCTCAGTGCTCGGGGTGCTGGGTGCTCTGTCCTCAGGGTGCTGGGTGCTCAGTGCTCAGGGTGCTCGGTGCTCAGTGCTCAGGGTGCTGGGTGCTCAGTGCTCGAGGTGCTGGGTGCTCATTACTCAGGGTGCTGGGTGCTCAGTATTCAGGGTGCTCAGTGCTTGTGGTGCTGGGTGCTCAGTACTCAGGGTGCTCAGTGCTTGGGGTGTTGGGTGCTTAGTACTCAGGGTGCTGGGTGCTCAGTGCTCAGGGTGCTGGGTGCTCAGTACTCAGGGTGCTGGGTGCTCAGTACTCAGGGTGCTGGGTGCTCAGTGCTCGGGGTGCTGGGTGCTCAGTGCCCGGGGTGCTGGGTGCTCAGTGCTCAGGGTGCTGGGTGCTCAGTGCTCAGGGTGCTGGGTGATCAGTGCTCAGGGTGCTGGGTGCTCAGTACACAGGGTGCTCGGTGCTCGGGGTGCTGGGTGCTCAGTGCTCGGTGTGCTCGGTGCTCAGTACTCGGGGTGCTCAGTGCTCAGTACTCAGGGTGCTGGGTGCTCAGTGCTCAGGGTGCTGGGTGCTCAGTACTCAGGGTGCTGGGTGCTCGGTGCTCAGTACGCTGGGTGCTCAGTACTCAGGGTGCTTGGTGCTCAGTACTCAGGGTGCTGGGTGCTCAGTACTCAGGGTGCTCGGTGCTCAGTACTCAGGGTGCTGGGTGCTCAGTGCTCAGGGTGCTGGGTGCTCAGTACTCAGGGTGCTGGGTGCTCAGTGCTCGGGGTGCTCGGTGCTCAGTACGCTGGGTGCTCAGTACTCAGGGTGCTGGGTGCTCAGTACTCAGGGTGCTGGCTTCTTAGTACTCAGGGTGCTGGGTGCTCAGTGCTCAGGGTGCTCGGTGCTCAGTGCTCGGGGTGCTGGGTGCTCAGTACTCAGGGTGCTCAGTGCTCAGTACTCAGGGTGCTCAGTGCTCAGTACTCAGGGTGCTCAGGCTCAGTGCTAAGGGTGCAGGGTGCTCAGTGCTCGGGGTGCTGGGTGCTCAGTGCTCGGGGTGCTGGGTGTCTCAGTGCTCAGGGTGCTGGGTGCTCAGTGCTCAGAGTGCTGGGTGCTCAGTACTCATGGTGCTCAGTGCTCAGTACTCAGGGTGCAGGGTGCTCAGTGCTCAGGGTGCTCAGTGCTCAGTACTCAGGGTGCTCGGTGCTCAGTGCTCAGGGTGCTCAGTGCTCAGTACTCAGGGTGCTCAGTGCTCAGTGCTCTGGGTGCTGGGTGCTCAGTGCTCGGGGTGCTGGGTGCTCAGTGCTCAGGGTGCTGGGTGCTCAGTACTCAGGGTGCTCAGTGCTCAGGGTGCTGGGTGCTCAGTGCTCGGGGTGCTGTGTACTCAGTGCTCAGTACACAGGGTGCTGGGTGCTCAGTGCTCGGGGTGCTGGGTGCTCAGTGCTCGGGGTGATGGGTGCTCAGTGCTCGGGGTGCTGGGTGCTCAGTGCTCGGGGTGCTCGGTGCTCAGTGCTCGGGGTGCTGGGCGCTCAGTGCTCAGTACTCAGGGTGCTGGGTGCTCAGTGCTCGGGGTGCTGGGTGCTCAGTGCTCGGGGTGCTGGGTGCTCAGTGCTCGGGGTGCTGAGTGCTCAGTGCTCGGGGTGCTGGGTGCTCAGGCTCGGGGTGCTGGGTGCTCAGTGCTCAGGGTGCTGGGTGCTCAGTGCTCAGGGTGCTGGGTGCACAGTGCTCGGGGTGCTGGGTGCTCAGTGCTTGGGGTGCTCGTTGCTCAGTGCTCGGGGTGCTGGGTGCTCATTGCTCAGTACTCAGGGTGCTGTGTGCTCAGTGCTCGGGGTGCTGGGTGCTCAGTGCTCAGTACTCAGGGTGCTGGGTGCTCAGTGCTCAGGGTGCTGGGTGCTCATTGCTCAATGTGCTGGGTGCTCAGTGCTCAGGGTGCTGGGTACTCAGTGCTCAGGGTGCTGGGTACTCAGTGCTCGGGGTGCTGTGTGCTCAGTACTCAGGGTGCTGGGTGCTCAGTACTCAGGGTGCTCAGTGCTCAGTACTCAGGGTGCTCAGTGCTCAGGGTGCTGTGTGCTCAGTGCTCAGGGTGCTGGGTGCTCTGTCCTCAGGGTGCTGGGTGCTCAGTGCTCAGGGTGCTCGGTGCTCAGTGCTCAGGGTGCTGGGTGCTCAGTGCTCGAGGTGCTGGGTGCTCATTACTCAGGGTGCTGGGTGCTCAGTATTCAGGGTGCTCAGTGCTTGTGGTGCTGGGTGCTCAGTACTCAGGGTGCTCAGTGCTTGGGGTGTTGGGTGCTTAGTACTCAGGGTGCTGGGTGCTCAGTGCTCAGGGTGCTGGGTGCTCAGTACTGAGGGTGCTGGGTGCTCAGTACTCAGGGTGCTGGGTGCTCAGTGCTCGGGGTGCTGGGTGCTCAGTGCTCGGGGTGCTGGGTGCTCAGTGCTCAGGGTGCTGGGTGCTCAGTGCTCAGGGTGCTGGGTGATCAGTGCTCGGGGTGCTGGGTGCTCAGTGCTCGGGGCGCTGGGTGCTCAGTGCTCGGGGTGCTCGGTGCTCAGTGCTCGGGGTGCTGGGTGCTCAGTACTCAGGGTGCTCAGTGCTCAGTACTCAGGGTGCTGGGTGCTCAGTGCTCAGTGTGCTGGGTGCTCAGTGCTCGGGGTGCTGGCTGCTCGGTTCTCAGGTTGCTGGGTGCTCAGTACTTGGGGTGCTGGGTGCTCAGTACTCAGGGTGCTGGGTGCTCATTGCTCGGGGTGCTGGGTGCTCAGTGCTCGGGGTGCTGGGTGCTCAGTGCTCGGGGTGCTGGGTGCTCAGTACTCGGGGTGCTGGGTGCTCAGTGCTCAGGGTGCTGGGTCTCAGTGCTCGGGGTACTGGGTACTCAGTGCTCAGTACACAGGGTGCTGGGTGCTCATTGCTCGGGGTGCTGTGTTCTCAGTGCTCAGTACTCAGGGTGCTGGGTGCTCAGTGCTCGGGGTGCTGGGTGCTCAGTACTCAGGGTACTTGGTGCTCAGTACTCAGGGTGCTGGGTGATCAGTGCTCAGGGTGCTGGGTGCTCAGTACTCAGGGTGCTCGGTGCTCAGTACTCAGGGTGCTGGGTGCTCAGTGCTCAGGGTGCTGGGTCCTCAGTGCTCTGGGTGCTGTGTGCTTAGTGCTCGGGGTGCTGGGTGCTCAGTGCTCGGGGTGCTGGGTGCTCAGTGCTCAGTACTCAGGGTGCTGGGTGCTCAGTGCTCGGGGTGCTGGGTGCTCAGTGCTCAGGGTGCTTGGTGCTCAGTGCTCAGTGTGCTGGGTGCTCAGTGCTCAGGGTGCTGGGTACTCAGTGCTCGGGGTGCTGGGTGCTCAGTACTCAGGGTGCTGGGTGCTCAGTACTCAGGGTGCTGGGTGCTCAGTGCTCGGGGTGCTGGGTGCTCAGTGCTCAGTGTGCTCGGTGCTCAGTACTCAGGGTGCTGGGTTCTCAGTGCTAGGGGTTTTCTGTACTCAGGGTGCTGTGTGTTCAGTGCTCAGGGTGCTGGGTGCTCAGTACTCAGGGTGCTCGGTGCTCGGGGTTGTGGGTGCTCAGTGATCAGGGTGCTCGGAGCTCAGTACTCGGGGTGCTCAGTGCTCAGTACTCAGGGTGCTCGGTGCTTAGTACTCAGGGTGCTGGGTGCTCAGTACTCCGGGTGCTGGTTGCTCAGTGCTCAGTGTGCTCGGTGCTCAGTGCTCAAGGTGCTGGGTGCTCAGTACTCAGGGTGATCATTGCTCAGGGAGCTGGGTGCTCAGTAATCAGGGTGCTGGGTGCTCAGTACTCAGGGTGCTCAGTGCTCAGTACTCAGGGTGCTCAGTGCTCAGTACTAAGGTTGCTCAGTGCTCAGGGTGCTGGGTGCTCAGTGCTCGGGGTGCTCGTTGCTCAGTACTCAGGGTGCTGGGTGCTCAGTGCTCAGGGTGCAGGGTGCTCAGTGCTCAGGGTGCTGGGTGCTCAGTACACAGGGTGCTCGGTGCTCGGGGTGCTGGGTGCTCAGTGCTCGGTGTGCTCGGTGCTCAGTACTCGGGGAGCTCAGTGCTCAGTACTCAGGGTGCTGGGTGCTCAGTGCTCAGGGTGCTGGGTGCTCAGTACTCAGGGTGCTGGGTGCTCGGTGCTCAGTACGCTGGGTGCTCAGTACTCAGGGTGCTGGGTGCTCAGTACTCAGGGTGCTGGGTGCTCAGTACTCAGGGTGCTCGGTGCTCAGTACTCAGGGTGCTGGGTGCTCAGTGCTCAGGGTGCTGGGTGCTCATTGCTCAATGTGCTGGGTGCTCAGTGCTCAGGGTGCTGGGTACTCAGTGCTCAGGGTGCTGGGTACTCAGTGCTCGGGGTGCTGTGTGCTCAGTACTCAGGGTGCTGGGTGCTCAGTACTCAGGGTGCTCAGTGCTCAGTACTCAGGGTGCTCAGTGCTCAGGGTGCTGTGTGCTCAGTGCTCGGGGTGCTGGCTGCTCTGTCCTCAGGGTGCTGGGTGCTCAGTGCTCAGGGTGCTCGGTGCTCAGTGCTCAGGGTGCTGGGTGCTCAGTGCTCGAGGTGCTGGGTGCTCATTACTCAGGGTGCTGGGTGCTCAGTATTCAGGGTGCTCAGTGCTTGTGGTGCTGGGTGCTCAGTACTCAGGGTGCTCAGTGCTTGGGGTGTTGGGTGCTTAGTACTCAGGGTGCTGGGTGCTCAGTGCTCAGGGTGCTGGGTGCTCAGTACTCAGGGTGCTGGGTGCTCAGTACTCAGGGTGCTGGGTGCTCAGTGCTCGGGGTGCTGGGTGCTCAGTGCTCGGGGTGCTGGGTGCTCAGTGCTCGGGGTGCTGGGTGCTCAGTTCTCGGGGTGCTGGGTGCTCAGTGCTCAGGGTGCTGGGTCTCAGTGCTCGGGGTACTGGGTACTCAGTGCTCAGTACACAGGGTGCTGGGTGCTCATTGCTCGGGGTGCTGTGTTCTCAGTGCTCAGTACTCAGGGTGCTGGGTGCTCAGTGCTCGGGGTGCTGGGTGCTCAGTACTCAGGGTACTTGGTGCTCAGTACTCAGGGTGCTGGGTGATCAGTGCTCAGGGTGCTGGGTGCTCAGTACTCAGTGTGCTCGGTGCTCAGTACTCAGGGTGCTGGGTGCTCAGTGCTCAGGGTGCTGGGTCCTCAGTGCTCTGGGTGCTGTGTGCTTAGTGCTCGGGGTGCTGGGTGCTCAGTACTCAGGGTGCTGGGTGCTAAGTACTCGGGGTGCTGGGTGCTCAGTACTCAGGGAGCTGGGTGCTCAGTACTCACGGTGCTGGGTGCTCAGTAATCGGGTGTTGGGTGCTCAGTGCTCAGGGTGCTGGGTGCTCAGTGCTCGGGGTGCTGGGTGCTCAGTGCTCAGTACTCAGTGTGCTGGGTGCTCAGTGCTCGGGGTGCTGGGTGCTCAGTGCTCAGAACTCAGGGTGCTGGGTGCTCAGTGCTCAGGGTGCTTGGTGCTCAGTGCTCAGTGTGCTGGGTGCTCAGTGCTCAGGGTGCTGGGTACTCAGTGCTCGCGGTGCTGGGTGCTCAGTACTCAGGGTGCTGGGTGCTCAGTACTCAGGGTGCTGGGTGCTCAGTGCTCGGGGTGTTGGGTGCTCAGTGCTCAGTGTGCTCGGTGCTCAGTACTCAGGGTGCTGGGTTCTCAGTGCTAGGGGTTTTCTGTACTCAGGGTGCTGTGTGTTCAGTGCTCAGGGTGCTGGGTGCTCAGTACTCAGGGTGCTCGGTGCTCGGGGTTCTGGGTGCTCAGTGCTCGGGGTGCTCGGTGCTCAGTACTCGGGGTGCTCAGTGCTCAGTACTCAGGGTGCTTGGTGCTTAGTTCTCAGGGTGCTGGGTGCTCAGTACTCCGGGTGCTGGTTGCTCAGTGCTCAGTGTGCTCGGTGCTCAGTGCTCAAGGTGCTGGGTGCTCAGTACTCAGTGTGATCATTGCTCAGGGAGCTGGGTCCTCAGTACTCAGGGTGCTGGGTGCTCAGTACTCAGGGTGCTCAGTGCTCAGTACTCAGGGTGCTCAGTGCTCAGTACTAAGGTTGCTCAGTGCTCAGGGTGCTGGGTGCTCAGTGCTCGGGGTGCTCGGTGCTCAGTATTCAGGGTGCTGGGTGCTCAGTGCTCAGGGTGCTGGGTGCTCAGTGCTCAGGGTGCTGGGTGCTCAGTACACAGGGTGCTCGGTGCTCTGGGTGCTGGGTGCTCAGTGCTCGGTGTGCTCGGTGCTCAGTACTCGGGGTGCTCAGTGCTCAGTACTCAGGGTGCTGGGTGCTCAGTGCTCAGGGTGCTGGGTGCTCAGTACTCAGGGTGCTGGGTGCTCGGTGCTCAGTACGCTGGGTGCTCAGTACTCAGGGTGCTGGGTGCTCAGTACTCAGGGTGCTGGGTGCTCAGTACTCAGGGTGCTCGGTGCTAAGTACTCAGGGTGCTGGGTGCTCAGTGCTCAGGGTGCTGGGTGCTCAGTACTCAGGGTGCTGGGTGCTCAGTGCTCAGGGTGCTGGGTGCTCAGTACGCTGGGTGCTCAGTACTCAGGGTGCTGGGTGCTCAGTACTCAGGGTGCTGGGTGCTTAGTACTCAGGGTGCTGGGTGCTCAGTGCTCAGGGTGCTCGGTGCTCAGTGCTCGGGGTGCTGGGTGCTCAGTACTCAGGGTGCTCAGTGCTCAGTACTCAGGGTGCTCAGTGCTCAGTATTCAGGGTGCTCAGGCTCAGTGCTCAGGGTGCAGGGTGCTCAGTGCTCGGGGTGCTGGGTGCTCAGTGCTCGGGGTGCTGGGTGTCTCAGTGCTCAGGGTGCTGGGTGATCAGTGCTCAGAGTGCTGGGTGCTCAGTACTCATGGTGCTCGGTGCTCAGTACTCAGGGTGCAGGGTGCTCAGTGCTCAGGGTGCTCAGTGCTCAGTACTCAGGGTGCTCGGTGCTCCGTGCTCAGGGTGCTGGGTCGCAGTGCTCGGGGTACTGGTTACTCAGTGCTCAGTACACAGGGTGCTGGGTGCTCAGTGCTCGGGGTGCTGTGTGCTCAGTGCTCAGTACTCAGGGTGCTGGGTGCTCAGTGCTCGGGGTGCAGGGTGCTCAGTACTCAGGGAGCTGGGTGCTCAGTACTCAGGGTGCTGGGTGCTCATTACTCAGGGTGCTGGGTGCTCAGTACTCAGGGTGCTCAGTGCTTGGGGTGCTGGGTGCTCAGTGCTCAGGGTGCTCAGTGCTCAGTACTCAGGGTGCTCAGTGCTCAGGGTGCTGTGTGCTCAGTGCTCGGGGTGCTGGGTGCTCTGTCCTCAGGGTGCTGGGTGCTCAGTGCTCAGGGTGCTCGGTGCTCAGTGCTCAGGGTGCTGGGTGCTCAGTGCTCGAGGTGCTGGGTGCTCATTACTCAGGGTGCTGGGTGCTCAGTATTCAGGGTGCTCAGTGCTTGTGGTGCTGGGTGCTCAGTACTCAGGGTGCTCAGTGCTTGGGGTGTTGGGTGCTTAGTACTCAGGGTGCTGGGTGCTCAGTGCTCAGGGTGCTGGGTGCTCAGTACTCAGGGTGCTGGGTGCTCAGTACTCAGGGTGCTGGGTGCTCAGTGCTCGGGGTGCTGGGTGCTCAGTGCTCGGGGTGCTGGGTGCTCAGTGCTCAGGGTGCTGGGTGCTCAGTGCTCAGGGTGCTGGGTGATCAGTGCTCGGGGTGCTGGGTGCTCAGTGCTCGGGGCGCTGGGTGCTCAGTGCTCATGGTGCTCGGTGCTCAGTGCTCAGGGTGCTGGGTGCTCAGTACTCAGGGTGCTCAGTGCTCAGTACTCAGGGTGCTGGGTGCTCAGTGCTCAGTGTGCTGGGTGCTCAGTGCTCGGGGTGCTGGCTGCTCGGTTCTCAGGTTGCTGGGTGGTCAGTACTCGGGGTGCTGGGTGCTCAGTACTCAGGGTGCTGGGTGCTCATTGCTCGGGGTGCTGGGTGCTCAGTGCTCGGGGTGCTGGGTGCTCAGTGCTCGGGGTGCTGGGTGCTCAGTTCTCGGGGTGCTGGGTGCTCAGTGCTCAGGGTGCTGGGTCTCAGTGCTCGGGGTACTGGGTACTCAGTGCTCAGTACACAGGGTGCTGGGTGCTCATTGCTCGGGGTGCTGTGTTCTCAGTGCTCAGTACTCAGGGTGCTGGGTGCTCAGTGCTCGGGGTGCTGGGTGCTCAGTACTCAGGGTACTTGGTGCTCAGTACTCAGGGTGCTGGGTGATCAGTGCTCAGGGTGCTGGGTGCTCAGTACTCAGGGTGCTCGGTGCTCAGTACTCAGGGTGCTGGGTGCTCAGTGCTCAGGGTGCTGGGTCCTCAGTGCTCTGGGTGCTGTGTGCTTAGTGCTCGGGGTGCTGGGTGCTCAGTACTCAGGGTGCTGGGTGCTAAGTACTCGGGGTGCTGGGTGCTCAGTACTCAGGGAGCTGGGTGCTCAGTACTCACGGTGCTGGGTGCTCAGTAATCGGGTGTTGGGTGCTCAGTGCTCAGGGTGCTGGGTGCTCAGTGCTCGGGGTGCTGGGTGCTCAGTGCTCAGTACTCAGTGTGCTGGGTGCTCAGTGCTCGGGGTGCTGGGTGCTCAGTGCTCAGAACTCAGGGTGCTGGGTGCTCAGTGCTCAGGGTGCTTGGTGCTCAGTGCTCAGTGTGCTGGGTGCTCAGTGCTCAGGGTGCTGGGTACTCAGTGCTCGGGGTGCTGGGTGCTCAGTACTCAGGGTGCTGGGTGCTCAGTACTCAGGGTGCTGGGTGCTCAGTGCTCGGGGTGCTGGGTGCTCATTGCTCAGTGTGCTCGGTGCTCAGTACTCAGGGTGCTGGGTTCTCAGTGCTAGGGGTTTTCTGTACTCAGGGTGCTGTGTGTTCAGTGCTCAGGGTGCTGGGTGCTCAGTACTCAGGGTGCTCGGTGCTCGGGGTTCTGGGTGCTCAGTGCTCGGGGTGCTCGGTGCTCAGTACTCGGGGTGCTCAGTGCTCAGTACTCAGGGTGCTTGGTGCTTAGTTCTCAGGGTGCTGGGTGCTCAGTACTCCGGGTGCTGGTTGCTCAGTGCTCAGTGTGCACGGTGCTCAGTGCTCAAGGTGCTGGGTGCTCAGTACTCAGTGTGATCATTGCTCAGGGAGCTGGGTCCTCAGTACTCAGGGTGCTGGGTGCTCAGTACTCAGGGTGCTCAGTGCTCAGTACTCAGGGTGCTCAGTGCTCAGTACTAAGGTTGCTCAGTGCTCAGGGTGCTGGGTGCTCAGTGCTCGGGGTGCTCGGTGCTCAGTATTCAGGGTGCTGGGTGCTCAGTGCTCAGGGTGCTGGGTGCTCAGTGCTCAGGGTGCTGGGTGCTCAGTACACAGGGTGCTCGGTGCTCTGGGTGCTGGGTGCTCAGTGCTCGGTGTGCTCGGTGCTCAGTACTCGGGGTGCTCAGTGCTCAGTACTCAGGGTGCTGGGTGCTCAGTGCTCAGGGTGCTGGGTGCTCAGTACTCAGGGTGCTGGGTGCTCGGTGCTCAGTACGCTGGGTGCTCAGTACTCAGGGTGCTGGGTGCTCAGTACTCAGGGTGCTGGGTGCTCAGTACTCAGGGTGCTCGGTGCTAAGTACTCAGGGTGCTGGGTGCTCAGTGCTCAGGGTGCTGGGTGCTCAGTACTCAGGGTGCTGGGTGCTCAGTGCTCAGGGTGCTGGGTGCTCAGTACGCTGGGTGCTCAGTACTCAGGGTGCTGGGTGCTCAGTACTCAGGGTGCTGGGTGCTTAGTACTCAGGGTGCTGGGTGCTCAGTGCTCAGGGTGCTCGGTGCTCAGTGCTCGGGGTGCTGGGTGCTCAGTACTCAGGGTGCTCAGTGCTCAGTACTCAGGGTGCTCAGTGCTCAGTATTCAGGGTGCTCAGGCTCAGTGCTCAGGGTGCAGGGTGCTCAGTGCTCGGGGTGCAGGGTGCTCAGTGCTCAGTATTCAGGGTGCTCAGGCTCAGTGCTCAGGGTGCAGGGTGTCTCAGTGCTCAGGGTGCTGGGTGCTCAGTGCTCAGAGTGCTGGGTGCTCAGTACTCATGGTGCTCGGTGCTCAGTACTCAGGGTGCAGGGTGCTCAGTGCTCAGGGTGCTCAGTGCTCAGTACTCAGGGTGCTCGGTGCTCCGTGCTCAGGGTGCTGGGTCGCAGTGCTCGGGGTACTGGTTACTCAGTGCTCAGTACACAGGGTGCTGGGTGCTCAGTGCTCGGGGTGCTGTGTGCTCAGTGCTCAGTACTCAGGGTGCTGGGTGCTCAGTGCTCGGGGTGCAGGGTGCTCAGTACTCAGGGAGCTGGGTGCTCAGTACTCAGGGTGCTGGGTGCTCATTACTCAGGGTGCTGGGTGCTCAGTACTCAGGGTGCTCAGTGCTTGGGGTGCTGGGTGCTCAGTGCTCAGGGTGCTCAGTGCTTGGGGTGTTGGGTGCTCAGTGCTCAGTACTCAGGGTGCTCGGTGCTCAGTGCTCAGGGTGCTCAGTGCTCAGTACTCAGGGTGCTCAGTGCTCAGTGCTCTGGGTGCTGGGTGCTCAGTGCTCGGGGTGCTGGGTGCTCAGTGCTCAGGGTGCTGGGTGCTCAGTTCTCAGGGTGCTCGGTGCTCAGGGTGCTGGGTGCTCAGTGCTCGGGGTGCTGGGTACTCAGTGCTCAGTACACAGGGTGCTGGGTGCTCAGTGCTCGGGGTGCTGGGTGCTCAGTGCTCAGTACTCAGGGTGCTGGGTGCTCAGTGCTCGGGGTGCTGGATGCTCAGTACTCAGGGTGCTGGGTGCTCAGTGCTCAGGGTGCTGGGTGCTCAGTATTCAGGGTGCTCAGTGCTTGTGGTGCTGGGTGCTCAGTACTCAGGGTGCTCAGTGCTTGGGGTGTTGGGTGCTTAGTACTCAGGGTGCTGGGTGCTCAGTGCTCAGGGTGCTGGGTGCTCAGTACTGAGGGTGCTGGGTGCTCAGTACTCAGGGTGCTGGGTGCTCAGTGCTCGGGGTGCTGGGTGCTCAGTGCTCGGGGTGCTGGGTGCTCAGTGCTCAGGGTGCTGGGTGCTCAGTGCTCAGGGTGCTGGGTGATCAGTGCTCGGGGTGCTGGGTGCTCAGTGCTCGGGGCGCTGGGTGCTCAGTGCTCGGGGTGCTCGGTGCTCAGTGCTCGGGGTGCTGGGTGCTCAGTACTCAGGGTGCTCAGTGCTCAGTACTCAGGGTGCTGGGTGCTCAGTGCTCAGTGTGCTGGGTGCTCAGTGCTCGGGGTGCTGGCTGCTCGGTTCTCAGGTTGCTGGGTGCTCAGTACTCGGGGTGCTGGGTGCTCAGTACTCAGGGTGCTGGGTGCTCATTGCTCGGGGTGCTGGGTGCTCAGTGCTCGGGGTGCTGGGTGCTCAGTGCTCGGGGTGCTGGGTGCTCAGTACTCGGGGTGCTGGGTGCTCAGTGCTCAGGGTGCTGGGTCTCAGTGCTCGGGGTACTGGGTACTCAGTGCTCAGTACACAGGGTGCTGGGTGCTCATTGCTCGGGGTGCTGTGTTCTCAGTGCTCAGTACTCAGGGTGCTGGGTGCTCAGTGCTCGGGGTGCTGGGTGCTCAGTACTCAGGGTACTTGGTGCTCAGTACTCAGGGTGCTGGGTGATCAGTGCTCAGGGTGCTGGGTGCTCAGTACTCAGGGTGCTCGGTGCTCAGTACTCAGGGTGCTGGGTGCTCAGTGCTCAGGGTGCTGGGTCCTCAGTGCTCTGGGTGCTGTGTGCTTAGTGCTCGGGGTGCTGGGTGCTCAGTGCTCGGGGTGCTGGGTGCTCAGTGCTCAGTACTCAGGGTGCTGGGTGCTCAGTGCTCGGGGTGCTGGGTGCTCAGTGCTCAGGGTGCTTGGTGCTCAGTGCTCAGTGTGCTGGGTGCTCAGTGCTCAGGGTGCTGGGTACTCAGTGCTCGGGGTGCTGGGTGCTCAGTACTCAGGGTGCTGGGTGCTCAGTACTCAGGGTGCTGGGTGCTCAGTGCTCGGGGTGCTGGGTGCTCAGTGCTCAGTGTGCTCGGTGCTCAGTACTCAGGGTGCTGGGTTCTCAGTGCTAGGGGTTTTCTGTACTCAGGGTGCTGTGTGTTCAGTGCTCAGGGTGCTGGGTGCTCAGTACTCAGGGTGCTCGGTGCTCGGGGTTGTGGGTGCTCAGTGCTCAGGGTGCTCGGAGCTCAGTACTCGGGGTGCTCAGTGCTCAGTACTCAGGGTGCTCGGTGCTTAGTACTCAGGGTGCTGGGTGCTCAGTACTCCGGGTGCTGGTTGCTCAGTGCTCAGTGTGCTCGGTGCTCAGTGCTCAAGGTGCTGGGTGCTCAGTACTCAGGGTGATCATTGCTCAGGGAGCTGGGTGCTCAGTAATCAGGGTGCTGGGTGCTCAGTACTCAGGGTGCTCAGTGCTCAGTACTCAGGGTGCTCAGTGCTCAGTACTAAGGTTGCTCAGTGCTCAGGGTGCTGGGTGCTCAGTGCTCGGGGTGCTCGTTGCTCAGTACTCAGGGTGCTGGGTGCTCAGTGCTCAGGGTGCAGGGTGCTCAGTGCTCAGGGTGCTGGGTGCTCAGTACACAGGGTGCTCGGTGCTCGGGGTGCTGGGTGCTCAGTGCTCGGTGTGCTCGGTGCTCAGTACTCGGGGAGCTCAGTGCTCAGTACTCAGGGTGCTGGGTGCTCAGTGCTCAGGGTGCTGGGTGCTCAGTACTCAGGGTGCTGGGTGCTCGGGGCTCAGTACGCTGGGTGCTCAGTACTCAGGGTGCTGGGTGCTCAGTACTCAGGGTGCTGGGTGCTCAGTACTCAGGGTGCTCGGTGCTCAGTACTCAGGGTGCTGGGTGCTCAGTGCTCAGGGTGCTGGGTGCTCATTGCTCAATGTGCTGGGTGCTCAGTGCTCAGGGTGCTGGGTACTCAGTGCTCAGGGTGCTGGGTACTCAGTGCTCGGGGTGCTGTGTGCTCAGTACTCAGGGTGCTGGGTGCTCAGTACTCAGGGTGCTCAGTGCTCAGTACTCAGGGTGCTCAGTGCTCAGGGTGCTGTGTGCTCAGTGCTCGGGGTGCTGGGTGCTCTGTCCTCAGGGTGCTGGGTGCTCAGTGCTCAGGGTGCTCGGTGCTCAGTGCTCAGGGTGCTGGGTGCTCAGTGCTCGAGGTGCTGGGTGCTCATTACTCAGGGTGCTGGGTGCTCAGTATTCAGGGTGCTCAGTGCTTGTGGTGCTGGGTGCTCAGTACTCAGGGTGCTCAGTGCTTGGGGTGTTGGGTGCTTAGTACTCAGGGTGCTGGGTGCTCAGTGCTCAGGGTGCTGGGTGCTCAGTACTCAGGGTGCTGGGTGCTCAGTACTCAGGGTGCTGGGTGCTCAGTGCTCGGGGTGCTGGGTGCTCAGTGCTCGGGGTGCTGGGTGCTCAGTGCTCAGGGTGCTGGGTGCTCAGTGCTCAGGGTGCTGGGTGATCAGTGCTCGGGGTGCTGGGTGCTCAGTGCTCGGGGCGCTGGGTGCTCAGTGCTCATGGTGCTCGGTGCTCAGTGCTCAGGGTGCTGGGTGCTCAGTACTCAGGGTGCTCAGTGCTCAGTACTCAGGGTGCTGGGTGCTCAGTGCTCAGTGTGCTGGGTGCTCAGTGCTCGGGGTGCTGGCTGCTCGGTTCTCAGGTTGCTGGGTGGTCAGTACTCGGGGTGCTGGTTGCTCAGTACTCAGGGTGCTGGGTGCTCATTGCTCGGGGTGCTGGGTGCTCAGTGCTCGGGGTGCTGGGTGCTCAGTGCTCGGGGTGCTGGGTGCTCAGTTCTCGGGGTGCTGGGTGCTCAGTGCTCAGGGTGCTGGGTCTCAGTGCTCGGGGTACTGGGTACTCAGTGCTCAGTACACAGGGTGCTGGGTGCTCATTGCTCGGGGTGCTGTGTTCTCAGTGCTCAGTACTCAGGGTGCTGGGTGCTCAGTGCTCGGGGTGCTGGGTGCTCAGTACTCAGGGTACTTGGTGCTCAGTACTCAGGGTGCTGGGTGATCAGTGCTCAGGGTGCTGGGTGCTCAGTACTCAGGGTGCTCGGTGCTCAGTACTCAGGGTGCTGGGTGCTCAGTGCTCAGGGTGCTGGGTCCTCAGTGCTCTGGGTGCTGTGTGCTTAGTGCTCGGGGTGCTGGGTGCTCAGTACTCAGGGTGCTGGGTGCTAAGTACTCGGGGTGCTGGGTGCTCAGTACTCAGGGAGCTGGGTGCTCAGTACTCACGGTGCTGGGTGCTCAGTAATCGGGTGTTGGGTGCTCAGTGCTCAGGGTGCTGGGTGCTCAGTGCTCAGTACTCAGTGTGCTGGGTGCTCAGTGCTCGGGGTGCTGGGTGCTCAGTGCTCAGAACTCAGGGTGCTGGGTGCTCAGTGCTCAGGGTGCTTGGTGCTCAGTGCTCAGTGTGCTGGGTGCTCAGTGCTCAGGGTGCTGGGTACTCAGTGCTCGGGGTGCTGGGTGCTCAGTACTCAGGGTGCTGGGTGCTCAGTACTCAGGGTGCTGGGTGCTCAGTGCTCGGGGTGCTGGGTGCTCAGTGCTCAGTGTGCTCCGTGCTCAGTACTCAGGGTGCTGGGTTCTCAGTGCTAGGGGTTTTCTGTACTCAGGGTGCTGTGTGTTCAGTGCTCAGGGTGCTGGGTGCTCAGTACTCAGGGTGCTCGGTGCTCGGGGTTCTGGGTGCTCAGTGCTCGGGGTGCTCGGTGCTCAGTACTCGGGGTGCTCAGTGCTCAGTACTCAGGGTGCTTGGTGCTTAGTTCTCAGGGTGCTGGGTGCTCAGTACTCCGGGTGCTGGTTGCTCAGTGCTCAGTGTGCTCGGTGCTCAGTGCTCAAGGTGCTGGGTGCTCAGTACTCAGTGTGATCATTGCTCAGGGAGCTGGGTCCTCAGTACTCAGGGTGCTGGGTGCTCAGTACTCAGGGTGCTCAGTGCTCAGTACTCAGGGTGCTCAGTGCTCAGTACTAAGGTTGCTCAGTGCTCAGGGTGCTGGGTGCTCAGTGCTCGGGGTGCTCGGTGCTCAGTATTCAGGGTGCTGGGTGCTCAGTGCTCAGGGTGCTGGGTGCTCAGTGCTCAGGGTGCTGGGTGCTCAGTACACAGCGTGCTCGGTGCTCTGGGTGCTGGGTGCTCAGTGCTCGGTGTGCTCGGTGCTCAGTACTCGGGGTGCTCAGTGCTCAGTACTCAGGGTGCTGGGTGCTCAGTGCTCAGGGTGCTGGGTGTTCAGTACTCAGGGTGCTGGGTGCTCGGTGCTCAGTACGCTGGGTGCTCAGTACTCAGGGTGCTGGGTGCTCAGTACTCAGGGTGCTGGGTGCTCAGTACTCAGGGTGCTCGGTGCTAAGTACTCAGGGTGCTGGGTGCTCAGTGCTCAGGGTGCTGGGTGCTCAGTACTCAGGGTGCTGGGTGCTCAGTGCTCAGGGTGCTGGGTGCTCAGTACGCTGGGTGCTCAGTACTCAGGGTGCTGGGTGCTCAGTACTCAGGGTGCTGGGTGCTTAGTACTCAGGGTGCTGGGTGCTCAGTGGTCAGGGTGCTCTGTGCTCAGTGCTCGGGGTGCTGGGTGCTCAGTACTCAGGGTGCTCAGTGCTCAGTACTCAGGGTGCTCAGTGCTCAGTATTCAGGGTGCTCAGGCTCAGTGCTCAGGGTGCAGGGTGCTCAGTGCTCGGGGTGCTGGGTGCTCAGTGCTCGGGGTGCTGGGTGTCTCAGTGCTCAGGGTGCTGGGTGCTCAGTGCTCAGAGTGCTGGGTGCTCAGTACTCATGGTGCTCGGTGCTCAGTACTCAGGGTGCAGGGTGCTCAGTGCTCAGGGTGCTCAGTGCTCAGTACTCAGGGTGCTCGGTGCTCCGTGCTCAGGGTGCTGGGTCGCAGTGCTCGGGGTACTGGTTACTCAGTGCTCAGTACACAGGGTGCTGGGTGCTCAGTGCTCGGGGTGCTGTGTGCTCAGTGCTCAGTACTCAGGGTGCTGGGTGCTCAGTGCTCGGGGTGCAGGGTGCTCAGTACTCAGGGAGCTGGGTGCTCAGTACTCAGGGTGCTGGATGCTCATTACTCAGGGTGCTGGGTGCTCAGTACTCAGGGTGCTCAGTGCTTGGGGTGCTGGGTGCTCAGTGCTCAGGGTGCTCAGTGCTTGGGGTGTTGGGTGCTCAGTGCTCAGTACTCAGGGTGCTCGGTGCTCAGTGCTCAGGGTGCTCAGTGCTCAGTACTCAGGGTGCTCAGTGCTCAGTGCTCTGGGTGCTGGGTGCTCAGTGCTCGGGGTGCTGGGTGCTCAGTGCTCAGGGTGCTGGGTGCTCAGTTCTCAGGGTGCTCGGTGCTCAGGGTGCTGGGTGCTCAGTGCTCGGGGTGCTGGGTACTCAGTGCTCAGTACACAGGGTGCTGGGTGCTCAGTGCTCGGGGTGCTGGGTGCTCAGTGCTCAGTACTCAGGGTGCTGGGTGCTCAGTGCTCGGGGTGCTGGATGCTCAGTACTCAGGGTGCTGGGTGCTCAGTGCTCAGGGTGCTGGGTGCTCAGTACTCAGGGTGCTGGGTGCTCAGTACGCAGTATGCTGGGTGCTCAGTGCTCAGGGTGCTGGGTGCTCAGTGCTCGGGGTGCTGGGTGCTCAGTACTCAGGGTGCTCGGTGCTCAGTACTCAGGGTGCTGGGTGCTCAGTGCTCAGGGTGCTGTGTGCTCAGTACTCAGGGTGCTGGGTGCTCGGTGCTCAGTATGCTGGGTGCTCAGTACTCAGGGTGCTGGCAGCTCAGTACTCAGGGTGCTCGGTGCTCAGTACTCAGGGTGCTGGCTGCTCAGTGCTCGGGGTGCTCAGTGCTTGGGGTGCTGGGTGCTCAGTACTCAGGGTGCTCAGTGCTTGGGGTGTTGGGTGCTTAGTACTCAGGGTGCTGGGTGCTCAGTGCTCAGGGTGCTGGGTGCTCAGTACTCAGGGTGCTGGGTGCTCAGTACTCAGGGTGCTGGGTGCTCAGTGCTCGGGGTGCTGGGTGCTCAGTACTCGGGGTGCTCAGTGCTCAGTACTCAGGTTGCTGGGTGCTCAGTACTCGGGGTGCTGGGTGCTCAGTGCTCAGGGTGCTGGGTGTCTCAGTGCTCAGGGTGCTGGGTGCTCAGTGCTCAGAGTGCTGGGTGCTCAGTACTCAGGGTGCTCGGTGCTCAGTACTCAGGGTGCTGGGTGCTCAGCGCTCAGGGTGCTCAGTGCTCAGTTCTCAGCGTGCTGGGTGCTCAGTGCTCAGGGTGCTCGGTGCTCAGTACTCAGGGTGCTCAGTGCTCAGTACTCAGCGTTCTGGGTGCTCAGTGCTCAGGGTGCTGTTTTCTCAGTACTCAGGGTGCTGGGTGCTTAGTACTCAGGGTGCTCGGTCCTCAGTGCTCAGGGTGCTGGGTGCTCAGTACTCAGGGTGCATGGTGCTCAGTGCTCAGGGTGCTCAGTGCTCAGTACTCAGGGAGCTCAGTGCTCAGTGCTCTGGGTGCTGGGTGCTCAGTACTCAGGGTGCTGGGTGCTCAGTGTGCTGGGTGCTCAGTGCTCGGGGTGCTCAGTACTCAGGGTGCTGTGTGTTCAGTGCTCAGGGTATTGGGTGCTCAGTACTCAGGGTGCTTGCTGCTTAGTACTCAGGGTGCTGGGTGCTCAGTACTCCGGGTGCTGGGTGCTCAGTGCTCTAGGTGCTCTGTGCTCAGTGCTCAGGGCTCAGGGTGCTTGGTGCTCAGTACTCTGGGTGCTCATTGCTCAGGGTGCTGGGTGCTCAGTACTCAGGGTGCTCAGTGCTCAGTTCTCAGGGTGCTCAGTGCTCAGGACTCAGGTTGCTCAGGGCTCAGGGTGCTGGGTTCTCACTGCTCGGGGAGCTGGGTGCTCAGTGCTCAGGGTGCTGTGTGCTCAGTGCTCGGGGTGCTGGGTGCTCAGTACTCAGGGTGCTGGGTGCTCAGTGCTAAGGGTGCTGGGTGCTCAGTGCTCAGGGTGCTCGGTGCTTAGTACTCAGGGTGCTCGGTGCTCGGGGTGCTGTGTGCGCAGTGCTCGGGGTGCTGGGTGCTCAGTGCTCGGGGTGCTGGGTGCTCAGTGCTCGGGGTGCTGAGTGCTCAGTGCTCGGGGTGCTGGGTGCTCAGTACTCGGGGTGCTCGGTGCTCAGTACTCAGGGTGCTGCGTGCTCAGTGCTCAGGGTGCTGGGTGCTCAGTACTCAGGGTGCTGGGTGCTCGGTTCTCAGTACGCTGGGTGCTCAGTACTCAGGGTGCTGGCTGCTCAGTACTCAGGTTGCTCGGTGCTTAGTACTCAGGGTGCTGGGTGCTCAGAGCTCGGGGTGCTGGGTGCTCATTACTCAGGGTGCTGGGTGCTCAGTACTCAGGGTGCTCAGTGCTTGGGGTGCTGGGTGCTCAGTGCTCAGGGTACTCAGTGCTTGGGGTGTTGGGTGCTCAGTGCTCAGTACTCAGGGTGCTCGGTGCTCAGTGCTCAGGGTGCTCAGTGCTCAGTACTCAGGGTGCTCAGTGCTCAGTCCTCTGTGTGCTGGGTGCTCAGTGCTCGGGGTGCTGGGTGCTCAGTGCTCAGGGTGCTGGGTGCTCAGTACTCAGGGTGCTCAGTGCTCAGGGTGCTGGGTGCTCAGTGCTCGGGGTGCTGGGTACTCAGTGCTCAGTACACAGGGTGCTGGGTGCTCAGTGCTCGGGGTGCTGGGTGCTCAGTGCTCAGTACTCAGGGTGCTGGGTGCTCAGTGCTCGGGGTGCTGGATGCTCAGTACTCAGGGTGCTGGGTGCTCAGTGCTCAGGGTGCTGGGTGCTCAGTGCTCAGGGTGCTGGGTGCTCAGTACTCAGTATGCTGGGTGCTCAGTGCTCAGGGTGCTGGGTGCTCAGTGCTCAGGGTGCTGGGTGCTCAGTACTCAGGGTGCTCGGTGCTCAGTACTCAGGGTGCTGGGTGCTCAGTGCTCAGGGTGCTGTGTGCTCAGTACTCAGGGTGCTGGGTGCTCGGTGCTCAGTACGCTGGGTGCTCAGTTCTCAGGGTGCTGGCTGCTCAGTACTCAGGGTGCTCAGTGCGCAGTACTCAGGGTACTGGCTGCTCAGTGCTCGGGGTGCTCAGTGCTTGGGGGGTTGGGTGCTTAGTACTCAGGGTGCTGGGTGCTCAGTGCTCAGGGTGCTGGGTGCTCAGTACTCAGGGTGCTGGGTGCTCAGTACTCAGGGTGCTGGGTGCTCAGTGCTCGGGGTGCTGGGTGCTCAGTACTCGGGGTGCTCAGTGCTCAGTACTCAGGGTGCTGGGTGCTCAGTGCTCAGGGTGCTGGGTGCTCAGCTCTCTGGGTGCTGGCTGCTCGGTTCTCAGGTTGCTGGGTGCTCAGTACTCGGGGTGCTGGGTGCTCAGTACTCAGGGTGCTGGGTGCTCATTGCTGGGGGTGCTGGGTGCTCAGTACTCAGGGTGCTGCTTGCTCATTGCTGGGGGTGCTGGCTGCTCGGTTCTCAGGTTGCTGGGTGCTCAGTACTCGGGGTGCTGGGTGCTCAGTACTCAGGGTGCTGGGTCCTCATTGCTGGGGGTGCTGGGTGCTCAGTGTTCAGGTTGCTGGGTGCTCAGTACTCGGGGTGCTCGGTGCTCAGTACTCAGGGTGCTGGGTGCTCATTGCTCGGGGTGCTGGGTGCTCAGTGCTCAGGGTGCTGGGTGCCCCATGCTCGGGGTGCTGGGTGCTCAGTACTCGGGGTGCTGGGTGCTCAGTGCTCAGGGTGCTGGGTCGCAGTGCTTGGGGTACTGGGTACTCAGTGCTCAGTACACTGGGTGCTGGGTGCTCAGTGCTCGGGGTGCTGTGTGCTCAGTGATCAGTACTCAGGGTGCTGGGTGCTCAGTGCTCGGGGTGCTGGGTGCTCAGTACTCAGGGAGCTGGGTGCTCAGTACTCAGGGTGCTGGGTGCTCATTACTCAGGGTGCTGGGTGCTCAGTACTCAGGGTGCTCAGTGCTTGGGGTGCTGGGTGCTCAGTGCTCAGGGTGCTCAGTGCTTTGGGTGTTGGGTGCTCAGTGCTCAGTACTCAGGGTGCTCGGTGCTCAGTGCTCTGGGTGCTCAGTGCTCAGTACTCAGGGTGCTCAGTGCTCAGTGCTCTGGGTGCTGGGTGCTCAGTGCTCGGGGTGCTGGGTGTTCAGTGCTCAGGGTGCTGGGTGCTCAGTACTCAGGGTGCTCAGTGCTCAGGGTGCTGGGTGCTCAGTGCTCGGGGTGCTGGGTACTCAGTGCTCAGTACACACGGTGCTGGGTGCTCAGTGCTCGGGGTGCTGGGTGCTCAGTGCTCAGTACTCAGGGTGCTGGGTACTCAGTGCTCGGGGTGCTGGATGCTCAGTACTCAGGGTGCTGGGTGCTCAGTGCTCAGGGTGCTGGGTGCTCAGTGCGCAGGGTGCTGGGTGCTCAGTACTCAGTATGCTGGGTGCTCAGTGCTCAGGGTGCTGGGTGCTCAGTGCTCGGGGTGCTGGGTGCTCAGTAATCAGGGTGCTCGGTGCTCAGTACTCAGGGTGCTGGGTGCTCAGTGCTCAGGGTGCTGTGTACTCAGTACTCAGGGTGCTGGGTGCTCGGTGCTCAGTATGCTGGGTGCTCAGTTCTCAGGGTGCTGGCTGCTCAGTACTCAGGGTGCTCGGTGCTCAGTACTCAGGGTACTGGCTGCTCAGTGCTCGGGGTGCTCAGTGCTTGGGGTGCTGGGTGCTCAGTTCTCAGGGTGCTCAGTGCTTGGGGTGTTGGGTGCTTAGTACTCAGGGTGCTGGGTGCTCAGTGCTCAGGGTGCTGTGTGCTCAGTACTCAGGGTGCTGGGTGCTCAGTACTCAGGGTGCTGGGTGCTCAGTGCTCGGGATGCTGGGTGCTCAGTACTCGGGGTGCTCAGTGCTCAGTACTCAGGGTGCTGGGTGCTCAGTGCTCAGGGTGCTGGGTGCTCAGCGCTCGGGGTGCTGGCTGCTCGGTTCTCAGGTTGTTGGGTGCTCAGTACTCGGGGTGCTGGGTTCTCAGTACTCAGGGTGCTGGGTGCTCATTGCTGGGGGTGCTGGGTGCTCAGTACTCAGGGTGCTGGGTGCTCATTGCTGGGGGTGCTGGCTGCTCGGTTCTCAGGTTGCTGGGTGCTCAGTACTCGGGGTGCTGGGTGCTCAGTACTCAGGGTGCTGGGTGCTCATTGCTGGGGGTGCTGGGTGCTCAGTGCTCAGGTTGCTGGGTGCTCAGTACTCGGGGTGCTCGGTGCTCAGTACTCAGGGTGCTGGGTGCTCATTGCTCGGGGTGCTGGGTGCTCAGTACTCAGGGTGCTGGGTGCCCCATGCTCAGGGTGCTGGGTGCTCAGTACTCGGGGTGCTGGGTGCCCAATGCTCAGGGTGCTGGGTCGCAGTGCTCGGGGTACTGGGTACTCAGTGCTCAGTACACAGGGTGCTGTGTGCTCAGTGCTCGGGGTGCTGTGTGCTCAGTGCACAGTACTCAGGGTGCTGGGTGCTCAGTACTCGGGGTGCTGGGTGCTCAGTACTCAGGGTGCTGGGTGCTCAGTGCTCGGGGTGCTGGGTGCTCAGTACTCAGGGAGCTGGGTGCTCAGTACTCAGGGTGCTGGGTGCTCATTACTCAGGGTGCTGGGTGCTCAGTACTCAGGGTGCTCAGTGCTTGGGGTGCTGGGTGCTCAGTGCTCAGGGTGCTCAGTGCTTGGGGTGTTGGGTGCTCAGTGCTCAGTACTCAGGGTGCTGGGTGCTCAGTGCTCAGGGTGCTGTGTACTCAGTACTCAGGGTGCTGGGTGCTCGGTGCTCAGTATGCTGGGTGCTCAGTTCTCAGGGTGCTGGCTGCTCAGTACTCAGGGTGCTCGGTGCTCAGTACTCAGGGTACTGGCTGCTCAGTGCTCGGGGTGCTCAGTGCTTGGGGTGCTGGGTGCTCAGTTCTCAGGGTGCTCAGTGCTTGGGGTGTTGGGTGCTTAGTACTCAGGGTGCTGGGTGCTCAGTGCTCAGGGTGCTGTGTGCTCAGTACTCAGGGTGCTGGGTGCTCAGTACTCAGGGTGCTGGGTGCTCAGTGCTCGGGATGCTGGGTGCTCAGTACTCGGGGTGCTCAGTGCTCAGTACTCAGGGTGCTGGGTGCTCAGTGCTCAGGGTGCTGGGTGCTCAGCGCTCGGGGTGCTGGCTGCTCGGTTCTCAGGTTGTTGGGTGCTCAGTACTCGGGGTGCTGGGTTCTCAGTACTCAGGGTGCTGGGTGCTCATTGCTGGGGGTGCTGGGTGCTCAGTACTCAGGGTGCTGGGTGCTCATTGCTGGGGGTGCTGGCTGCTCGGTTCTCAGGTTGCTGGGTGCTCAGTACTCGGGGTGCTGGGTGCTCAGTACTCAGGGTGCTGGGTGCTCATTGCTGGGGGTGCTGGGTGCTCAGTGCTCAGGTTGCTGGGTGCTCAGTACTCGGGGTGCTCGGTGCTCAGTACTCAGGGTGCTGGGTGCTCATTGTTCGGGGTGCTGGGTGCTCAGTACTCAGGGTGCTGGGTGCCCCATGCTCAGGGTGCTGGGTGCTCAGTACTCGGGGTGCTGGGTGCCCAATGCTCAGGGTGCTGGGTCGCAGTGCTCGGGGTACTGGGTACTCAGTGCTCAGTACACAGGGTGCTGTGTGCTCAGTGCTCGGGGTGCTGTGTGCTCAGTGCACAGTACTCAGGGTGCTGGGTGCTCAGTACTCGGGGTGCTGGGTGCTCAGTACTCAGGGTGCTGGGTGCTCAGTGCTCGGGGTGCTGGGTGCTCAGTACTCAGGGAGCTGGGTGCTCAGTACTCAGGGTGCTGGGTGCTCATTACTCAGGGTGCTGGGTGCTCAGTACTCAGGGTGCTCAGTGCTTGGGGTGCTGGGTGCTCAGTGCTCAGGGTGCTCAGTGCTTGGGGTGTTGGGTGCTCAGTGCTCAGTACTCAGGGTGCTCGGTGCTCAGTGCTCAGGGTGCTCAGTGCTCAGTACTCAGGGTGCTCAGTGCTCAGTGCTCTGGGTGCTGGGTGCTCAGTGCTTGGGGTGCTGGGTGCTCAGTGCTCAGGGTGCTGGGTGCTCAGTACTCAGGGTGCTCAGTGCTCAGGGTGCTGGGTGCTCAGTGCTCGGGGTGCTGGGTACTCAGTGCTCAGTACACAGGGTGCTGGGTGCTCAGTGCTCGGGGTGCTGGGTGCTCAGTGCTCAGTACTCAGGGTGCTGGGTGCTCAGTGCTCGGGGTGCTGGATGCTCAGTACTCAGGGTGCAGGGTGCTCAGTGCTCAGGGTGCTGGGTGCTCAGTACTCAGGGTGCTGGGTGCTCAGTACGCAGTATGCTGGGTGCTCAGTGCTCAGGGTGCTGGGTGCTCAGTGCACGGGGTGCTGGGTGCTCAGTACTCAGGGTGCTCGGTGCTCAGTACACAGGGTGCTGGGTGCTCAGTGCTCAGGGTGCTGTGTGCTCAGTACTCAGGGTGCTGGGTGCTCGGTGCTCAGTATGCTGTGTGCTCAGTACTCAGGGTGCTGGCTGCTCAGTACTCAGGGTGCTCGGTGCTCAGTACTCAGGGTGCTGGCTGCTCAGTGCTCGGGGTGCTCAGTGCTTGGGGTGCTCGGTGCTCAGTACTCAGGGTGCTCAGTGCTTGGGGTGTTGGGTGCTTAGTACTCAGGGTGCTGGGTGCTCAGTGCTCAGGGTGCTGGGTGCTCAGTACTCAGGGTGCTGGGTGCTCAGTACTCAGGGTGCTGGGTGCTCAGTGCTCGGGGTGCTGGGTGCTCTGTACTCGGGGTGCTCAGTGCTCAGTACTCAGGGTGCTGGGTGCTTAGTGCTCAGGGTGCTGGGTGCTCAGCGCTCGGGGTGCTGGCTGCTCGGTTCTCAGGTTGCTTTGTGCTCAGTACTCGGGATGCTGGGTGCTCAGTACTCAGGGTGCTGGGTGCTCATTGCTGGGGGTGCTGGGTGCTCAGTACTCAGGGTGCTGGGTGCTCATTGCTGGGGGTGCTGGCTGCTCGGTTCTCAGGTTGCTGGGTGCTCAGTACTCGGGGTGCTGGGTGCTCAGTACTCAGGGTGCTGGGTGCTCATTGCTGGGGGTGCTGGGTGCTCAGTGCTCAGGTTGCTGGATGCTCAGTACTCGGGGTGCTCGGTGCTCAGTAGTCAGGGTGCTGGGTGCTCATTGCTCGGGGTGCTGGGTGCTCAGTGCTCAGGGTGCTGGGTGCCCCATGCTCGGGGTGCTGGGTGCTCAGTACTCGGGGTGCTGGGTGCTCAGTGCTCAGGGTGCTGGGTCGCAGTGCTCGGGGTACTGGGTACTCAGTGCTCAGTACACTGGGTGCTGGGTGCTCAGTGCTCGGGGTGCTGTGTGCTCAGTGCTCAGTACTCAGGGTGCTGGGTGCTCAGTGCTCGGGGTGCTGGGTGCTCAGTACTCAGGGAGCTGGGTGCTCAGTACTCATTGTGCTGGGTGCTCATTACTCAGGGTGCTGGGTGCTCAGTACTCAGGGTGCTCAGTGCTTGGGGTGCTGGGTGCTCAGTGCTCAGGGTGCTCAGTGCTTGGGGTGTTGGGTGCTCAGTGCTCAGTACTCAGGGTGCTCGGTGCTCAGTGCTCAGGGTGCTCAGTGTTCAGTACTCAGGGTGCTCAGTGCTCAGTGCTCTGGGTGCTGGGTGCTCAGTGCTCGGGGTGCTGTGTGCTCCGTGCTCAAGGTGCTGGGTGCTCAGTACTCAGGGTGCTCAGTGCTCAGGGTGCTGGGTGCTCAGTGCTCGGGGTGCTGGGTACTCAGTGCTCAGTACACAGGGTGCTGGGTGCTCAGTGCTCGGGGTGCTGGGTGCTCAGTGCTCAGTACTCAGGGTGCTGGGTGCTCAGTGCTCGGGGTGCTGGATGCTCAGTACTCAGGGTGCTGGGTGCTCAGTGCTCAGGGTGCTGGGTGCTCAGTACTCAGGGTGCTGGGTGCTCAATACGCAGTATGCTGGGTTCTCAGTGCTCAGGGTGCTGGGTGCTCAGTGCTCGGGGTGCTGGGTGCTCAATACTCAGGGTGCTCGGTGCTCAGTACTCAGGGTGCTGGGTGCTCAGTGCTCAGGGTGCTGTGTGCTCAGTACTAAGGGTGCTGGGTGCTCGGTGCTCAGTATGCTGGGTGCTCAGTACTCAGGGTGCTGGCTGCTCAGTACTCAGGGTGCTCGGTGCTCAGTACTCAGGGTGCTGGCTGTTCAGTGCTCGGGGTGCTCAGTGCTTGGGGTGCTGGGTGCTCAGTACTCAGGGTGCTCAGTAGTTGGGGTGTTGGGTGCTTAGTACTCAGGGTGCTGGGTGCTCAGTGCTCAGGGTGCTGGGTGCTCAGTACTCAGGGTGCTGGGTGCTCAGTACTCAGGGTGCTGGGTGCTCAGTGCTCGGGGTGCTGGGTGCTCAGTACTCGGGGTGCTCAGTGCTCAGTATTCAGGGTGCTGGGTGCTCAGTTCTCAGGGTGCTGGGTGCTCAGCGCTCGGGGTGCTCAGTGCTCAGTACTCAGGGTGCTGGGTGCTTAGTGCTCAGGGTGCTGGGTGCTCAGCGCTCGGGGTGCTGGCTGCTCGGTTCTCAGGTTGCTGGGTGCTCAGTACTCGGGATGCTGGGTGCTCAGTACTCAGGGTGCTGGGTGCTCATTGCTGGGGGTGCTGGGTGCTCAGTACTCAGGGTGCTGGGTGCTCATTGCTGGGGGTGCTGGCTGCTCGGTTCTCAGGTTGCTGGGTGCTCAGTACTCGGGGTGCTGGGTGCTCAGTACTCAGGGTGCTGGGTGCTCATTGCTGGGGGTGCTGGGTGCTCAGTGCTCAGGTTGCTGGATGCTCAGTACTCGGGGTGCTCGGTGCTCAGTAGTCAGGGTGCTGGGTGCTCATTGCTCGGGGTGCTGGGTGCTCAGTGCTCAGGGTGCTGGGTGCCCCATGCTCGGGGTGCTAGGTGCTCAGTACTCGGGGTGCTGGGTGCTCAGTGCTCAGGGTGCTGGGTCGCAGTGCTCGGGGTACTGGGTACTCAGTGCTCAGTACACTGGGTGCTGGGTGCTCAGTGCTCGGGGTGCTGTGTGCTCAGTGCTCAGTACTCAGGGTGCTGGGTGCTCAGTGCTCGGGGTGCTGGGTGCTCAGTACTCAGGGAGCTGGGTGCTCAGTACTCATTGTGCTGGGTGCTCATTACTCAGGGTGCTGGGTGCTCAGTACTCAGGGTGCTCAGTGCTTGGGGTGCTGGGTGCTCAGTGCTCAGGGTGCTCAGTGCTTGGGGTGTTGGGTGCTCAGTGCTCAGTACTCAGGGTGCTCGGTGCTCAGTGCTCAGGGTGCTCAGTGCTCAGTACTCAGGGTGCTCAGTGCTCAGTGCTCTGGGTGCTGGGTGCTCAGTGCTCGGGGTGCTGTGTGCTCCGTGCTCAAGGTGCTGGGTGCTCAGTACTCAGGGTGCTCAGTGCTCAGGGTGCTGGGTGCTCAGTGCTCGGGGTGCTGGGTACTCAGTGCTCAGTACACAGGGTGCTGGGTGCTCAGTGCTCGGGGTGCTGGGTGCTCAGTGCTCAGTACTCAGGGTGCTGGGTGCTCAGTGCTCGGGGTGCTGGATGCTCAGTACTCAGGGTGCTGGGTGCTCAGTTCTCAGGGTGATGGGTGCTCAGTACTCAGGGTGCTGGGTGCTCAATACGCAGTATGCTGGGTTCTCAGTGCTCAGGGTGCTGGGTGCTCAGTGCTCGGGGTGCTGGGTGCTCAATACTCAGGGTGCTCGGTGCTCAGTACTCAGGGTGCTGGGTGCTCAGTGCTCAGGGTGCTGTGTGCTCAGTACTAAGGGTGCTGGGTGCTCGGTGCTCAGTATGCTGGGTGCTCAGTACTCAGGGTGCTGGCTGCTCAGTACTCAGGGTGCTCGGTGCTCAGTACTCAGGGTGCTGGCTGTTCAGTGCTCGGGGTGCTCAGTGCTTGGGGTGCTGGGTGCTCAGTACTCAGGGTGCTCAGTGCTTGGGGTGTTGGGTGCTTAGTACTCAGGGTGCTGGGTGCTCAGTGCTCAGGGTGCTGGGTGCTCAGTACTCAGGGTGCTGGGTGCTCAGTACTCAGGGTGCTGGGTGCTCAGTGCTCGGGGTGCTGGGTGCTCAGTACTCGTGGTGCTCAGTGCTCAGTACTCAGGGTGCTGGGTGCTCAGTTCTCAGGGTGCTGGGTGCTCAGCGCTCGGGGTGCTGGCTGCTCGGTTCTCAGGGTGCTGGGTGCTCAGTACTCGGGATGCTGGGTGCTCAGTACTCAGGGTGCTGGGTGCTCATTGCTGGGGGTGCTGGTTGCTCAGTACTCAGGGTGCTGGGTGCTCATTGCTGGGGGTGCTGGCTGCTCGGTTCTCAGGTTGCTGGGTGCTCAGTACTCGGGGTGCTGGGTGCTCAGTACTCAGGGTGCTGGGTGCTCATTGCTGGGGGTGCTGGGTGCTCAGTGCTCAGGTTGCTGGATGCTCAGTACTCGGGGTGCTCGGTGCTCAGTACTCAGGGTGCTGGGTGCTCATTGCTCGGGGTGCTGGGTGCTCAGTGCTCAGGGTGCTGGGTGCCCCATGCTCGGGGTGCTGGGTGCTCAGTACTCGGGGTGCTGGGTGCTCAGTGCTCAGGGTGCTGGGTCGCAGTGCTCAAGGTACTGGGTACTCTGTGCTCAGTACACAGGGTGCTGGGTGCTCAGTGCTCGGGGTGCTGTGTGCTCAGTGCTCAGTACTCAGGGAGCTGGGTGCTCAGTGTTCGGGGTGCTGGGTGCTCAGTACTCAGGGAGCTGGGTGCTCAGTACTCAGGGTGCTGGGTGCTCATTACTCAGGGTGCTGGGTGCTCAGTACTCAGGGTGCTCAGTGCTTGGGGTGCTGGGTGCTCAGTGCTCAGGGTGCTCAGTGCTTGGGGTGTTGGGTGCTCAGTGCTCAGTACTCAGGGTGCTCGGTGCTCAGTGCTCAGGCTGCTCAGTGCTCAGTACTCAGGGTGCTCAGTGCTCAGTGCTCTGGGTGCTGGGTGCTCAGTGCTCGGGGTGCTGGGTGCTCAGTGCTCAGGGTGCTGGGTGCTCAGTACTCAGGGTGCTCAGTGCTCAGGGTGCTGGGTGCTCAGTGCTCGGGGTGCTGGGTACTCAGTGCTCAGTACACAGGGTGCTGGGTGCTCAATGCTCGGGGTGCTGGGTGCTCAGTGCTCAGTACTCAGGGTGCTGGGTGCTCAGTGCTCGGGGTGCTGGATGCTCAGTACTCAGGGTGCTGGGTGATCAGTGCTCAGGGTGCTGGGTGCTCAGTACTCAGGGTGCTGGGTGCTCAATACGCAGTATGCTGGGTTCTCAGTGCTCAGGGTGCTGGGTGCTCAGTGCTCGGGGTGCTGGGTGCTCAGTACTCAGGGTGCTCGGTGCTCAGTACTCAGGGTGCTGGGTGCTCAGTGCTCAGGGTGCTGTGTGCTCAGTACTCAGGGTGCTGGGTGCTCGGTGCTCAGTATGCTGGGTGCTCAGTACTCAGGGTGCTGGCTTCTCAGTACTCAGGGTGCTCGGTGCTCAGTACTCAGGGTGCTGGCTGTTCAGTGCTCGGGGTGCTCAGTGCTTGGGGTGCTGGGTGCTCAGTACTCAGGGTGCTCAGTGCTTGGGGTGTTGGTTGCTTAGTACTCAGGGTGCTGGGTGCTCAGTGCTCAGGGTGCTGGGTGCTCAGTACTCAGGGTGCTGGGTGCTCAGTACTCAGGGTTCTGGGTGCTCATTGCTCGGGGTGCTGGGTGCTCAGTACTCGGGGTGCTCAGTGCTCAGTACTCAGGGTGCAGGGTGCTCAGTGCTTAGGGTGCTGGGTGCTCAGCGCTCGGGGTGCTGGCTGCTCGGTTCTCAGGTTGCTGGGTTCTCAGTACTCGGGGTGCTGGGTGCTCAGTACTCAGGGTGCTGGGTGCTCATTGCTGGGGGTGCTGGGTGCTCAGTACTCAGGATGCTGGGTGCTCATTGCTGGGGGTGCTGGCTGCTCGGTTCTCAGGTTGCTGGGTGCTCAGTACTCGGGGTGCTGGGTGCTCAGTACTCAGGGTGCTGGGTGCTCATTGCTGGGGGTGCTGGGTGCTCAGTGCTCAGGTTGCTGGGTGCTCAGTACTCGGGGTGCTGGGTGCTCAGTACTCAGGGTGCTGGGTGCTCATTGCTCAGGGTGCTGGGTGCTCAGTGCTCAGGGTGCTGGGTGCTCAGTGCTCGGGGTGCTTTGTGCTCAGTACTCGGGGTGCTTGGTGCTCAGTGCTCAGGGTGCTGGGTCGCAGTGCTCGGGGTACTGGGTACTCAGTGCTCAGTACACAGGGTGCTGGGTGCTCAGTGCTCGGGGTGCTGTGTGCTCAGTGCTCAGTACTCAGGGTGCTGGGTGCTCAGTGCTCGGGGTGCTGGGTGCTCAGTACTCAGGGTACTTGGTGCTCAGTACTCAGGGTGCTGGGTGATCAGTGCTCAGGGTGCTGGGTGCTCAGTACTCAGGGTGCTCGGTGCTCAGTACTCAGGGTGCTGGGTGCTCAGTGCTCAGGATGCTGGGTCCTCAGTGCTCTGGGTGCTGTGTGCTTAGTGCTCGGTGAGCTGGGTGCTCAGTACTCAGGATGCTGGGTGCTCAGTACTCGGGGTGCTGGATGCTCAGTACTCAGGGAGCTGGGTGCTCAGTACTCAGGGTGCTGGGTGCTCAGGACTCAGGTGCTGGGTGCTCAGTGCTCAGGGTGCTGGGTGCTCAGTGCTCGGGGTGCTGGGTGCTCAGTGCTCAGTACTCAGGGTGCTGTGTGCTCAGTGCTCGGGGTGCTGGGTGCTCAGTGCTCAGTACTCAGGGTGCTGGGTGCTCAGTGCTCAGGGTGCTGGGTGCTCAGTGCTCAGGGTGCTGGGTGCTCAGTGCTCAGGGTGCTGGTTACTCAGTGCTCGGGGTGCTGGTTGCTCAGTACTCAGGGTGCTGGGTGCTCAGTACTCAGGGTGCTGGGTGCTCAGTGCTCGGGGTGCTGGGTGCTCAGTGCTCAGTGTGCTCGGTGCTCAGTACTCAGAGTGCTGGGTGCTCAGTTCTCGGGGTTTACTGTACTCAGGGTGCTGTGTGTTCAGTGCTCAGGGTATTGGGTGCTCAGTACTCAGGGTGCTCGGTGCTCGGGGTTCTGTGTGCTCAGTGCTCGGGGTGCTCAGTGCTCAGTACTCAGGGTGCTCGGTGCTTAGTATTCAGGGTGCTGGGTGCTCAGTACTCCGGGTGCTGGTTGCTCAGTGCTCAGGGTGCTCGGTGCTCAGTGCTCAGGGTGCTGGGTGCTCAGTACTCAGGGTGATCATTGCTCAGGGTGCTGGGTGCTCAGTACTCAGGGTGCTGGGTGCTCAGTACTCAGGGTGCTCAGTGCTCAGTACTCAGGGTGCTCAGTGCTCAGTACTAAGGTTGCTCAGTGCTCAGGGTGCTGGGTGCTCAGTACTCAGGGTGCTGGGTGCTCAGTGCTCAGGGTGCTGGGTGCTCAGTGCTCAGGGTGCTGGGTGCTCAGTGCTCAGGGTGCTGGGTGCTCAGTACACAGGGTGCTCTGTGCTCGGGGTGCTGGGTGCTCAGTGCTCGGTGTGCTCGGTGCTCAGTACTCGGGGTGCTCAGTGCTCAGTACTCAGGGTGCTGGGTGCTCAGTGCTCAGGGTGCTGGGTGCTCAGTACTCAGGGTGCTGGGTGCTCGGTGCTCAGTACGCTGGGTGCTCAGTACTCAGGGTGCTGGGTGCTCAGTACTCAGGGTGCTGGGTGCTCAGTACTCAGGGTGCTGGGTGCTAAGTACTCAGGGTGCTCGGTCCTCAGTGCTCAGGGTGCTGGGTGCTCAGTACTCAGGGTACAGGGTGCTCAGTGCTCAGGGTGCTCAGTGCTCAGTACTCAGGGTGCTCGGTGCTCAGTGCTCAGGGTGCTCAGTGCTCAGTACTCAGGGTGCTCAGTTCTCAGTGCTCTGGGTGCTGGGTGCTCAGTGCTCGGGGTGCTGGGTGCTCAGTGCTCAGGGTGCTGGGTGCTCAGTACTCAGGGTGCTCAGTGCTCAGGGTGCTCAGTGCTCGGGGTGCTGGGTGCTCAGTGCTCAGTACTCAGGGTGCTGGGTGCTCAGTGCTCGGGGTGCTGGATGCTCAGTACTCAGGGTGCTGGGTGCTCAGTGCTCAGGGTGCTGGGTGCTCAGTACTCAGGGTGCTGGGTGCTCAGTGCTCAGGGTGCTGGGTGCTCAGTACTCAGGCTGCTGGGTGCTCAGTGCTCAGGGTGCTGGGTGCTCAGTGCTCGAGGTGCTGGGTGCTCAGTACTCAGGGTGCTCGGTGCTCAGTACTCAGGGTGCTGGGTGCTCAGTGCTTGGGGTGCTGGGTGCTCAGTGCTCAGGGTGCTCAGTGCTTGTTGTGTTGGGTGCTCAGTGCTCAGTACTCAGGGTGCTCGGTGCTCAGTGCTCAGGGTGCTCAGTGCTCAGTACTCAGGGTGCTCGGTGCTCAGTACTCAGGGTGCTGGGTGCTCAGTGCTCAGGGTGCTGGGTGCTCAGTACTCAGGGTGCTGGGTGCTCGGTGCTCAGGGTGCTCGGTGCTCAGTACTCATGGTGCTGGGTGCTCAGTGCTCAGGGTGCTGGGTGCTCAGCGCTCAGGGTGCTGGGTGCTCAGTAATCGGGGTGCTCAGTGCTCAGTACTCAGCGTGCTGGGTGCTCAGTGCTCAGCGTGCTGGGTGCTCAGTACTCAGTCCTCAGGATGCTGGGTGCTCAGTGCTCAGGGTTCTGGGTGCTCAGTGCTCAGGGTGCTCAGTGCTCAGTGCTCAGGGTGATGGGTGCTCAGTGCTCGGGGTGCTGGGTGCTCAGTCCTCGGGGTGCTGGGTGCTCAGTGCTCGGGGTGCTGGGTGCTCATTGCTGGGGGTGCTGGGTGCTCAGTGCTCAGGTTGCTGGGTGCTCAGTACTCAGGGTGCTCAGTGCTCTGTGTGCTGTGTGCTCAGTGCTCGGGGTGCTGGGTGCTCAGTACTCAGGGTGCTGGGTGCTCAGTGCTCAGGGTGCTGGGTGCTCAGTGCTCAGGGTGCTGGGTGCTCAGTGCTCAGGGTGCTGGGTGCTCAGTACACAGGGTGCTCTGTGCTCGGGGTGCTGGGTGCTCAGTGCTCGGTGTGCTCTGTGCTCAGTACTCGGGGTGCTCAGTGCTCAGTACTCAGGGTGCTGGGTGCTCAGTGCTCAGGGTGCTGGGTGCTCAGTACTCAGGGTGCTGGGTGCTCGGTGCTCAGTACGCTGGGTGCTCAGTACTCAGGGTGCTGGGTGCTCAGTACTCAGGGTGCTGGGTGCTCAGTACTCAGGGTGCTGGGTGCTAAGTACTCAGGGTGCTCGGTCCTCAGTGCTCAGGGTGCTGGGTGCTCAGTACTCAGGGTACAGGGTGCTCAGTGCTCAGGGTGCTCAGTGCTCAGTACTCAGGGTGCTCGGTGCTCAGTGCTCAGGGTGCTCAGTGCTCAGTACTCAGGGTGCTCAGTTCTCAGTGCTCTGGGTGCTGGGTGCTCAGTGCTCGGGGTGCTGGGTGCTCAGTGCTCAGGGTGCTGGGTGCTCAGTACTCAGGGTGCTCAGTGCTCAGGGTGCTCAGTGCTCGGGGTGCTGGGTGCTCAGTGCTCAGTACTCAGGGTGCTGGGTGCTCAGTGCTCGGGGTGCTGGATGCTCAGTACTCAGGGTGCTGGGTGCTCAGTGCTCAGGGTGCTGGGTGCTCAGTACTCAGGGTGCTGGGTGCTCAGTGCTCAGGGTGCTGGGTGCTCAGTACTCAGGCTGCTGGGTGCTCAGTGCTCAGGGTGCTGGGTGCTCAGTGCTCGAGGTGCTGGGTGCTCAGTACTCAGGGTGCTCGGTGCTCAGTACTCAGGGTGCTGGGTGCTCAGTGCTTGGGGTGCTGGGTGCTCAGTGCTCAGGGTGCTCAGTGCTTGTTGTGTTGGGTGCTCAGTGCTCAGTACTCAGGGTGCTCGGTGCTCAGTGCTCAGGGTGCTCAGTGCTCAGTACTCAGGGTGCTCGGTGCTCAGTACTCAGGGTGCTGGGTGCTCAGTGCTCAGGGTGCTGGGTGCTCAGTACTCAGGGTGCTGGGTGCTCGGTGCTCAGGGTGCTCGGTGCTCAGTACTCATGGTGCTGGGTGCTCAGTGCTCAGGGTGCTGGGTGCTCAGCGCTCAGGGTGCTGGGTGCTCAGTAATCGGGGTGCTCAGTGCTCAGTACTCAGCGTGCTGGGTGCTCAGTGCTCAGCGTGCTGGGTGCTCAGTACTCAGTCCTCAGGATGCTGGGTGCTCAGTGCTCAGGGTTCTGGGTGCTCAGTGCTCAGGGTGCTCAGTGCTCAGTGCTCAGGGTGATGGGTGCTCAGTGCTCGGGGTGCTGGGTGCTCAGTGCTCGGGGTGCTGGGTGCTCAGTGCTCGGGGTGCTGGGTGCTCATTGCTGGGGGTGCTGGGTGCTCAGTGCTCAGGTTGCTGGGTGCTCAGTACTCGGGGTGCTCGGTGCTCAGTACTCAGGGTGCTGGGTGCTCATTGCTCGGGGTGCTTAGTGCTCAGTGCTCAGGGTGCTGGGTGCCCCATGCTCGGGGTGCTGGGTGCTCAGTACTCGGGGTGCTGGGTGCTCAATGCTCAGGGTGCTGGGTCGCAGTGCTCGGGGTACTGGGTACTCAGTGCTCAGTACAGAGGGTGCTGGGTGCTCAGTGCTCGGGGTGCTGTGTGCTCAGTGCTCAGTACTCAGGGTGCTGGGTGCTCAGTGTTCTGGGTGCTGGGTGCTCAGTACTCAGGGTGCTGGGTGCTCAGTGCTCTGGGTGCGGGGTGCTCAGTGCTCGGGGTGCTGGGTACTCAGTGCTCAGTACACAGGGTGCTGGGTGCTCAGTGCTCGGGGTGCTGGGTGCTCAGTGCTCAGTACTCAGGGTGCTGGGTGCTCACTGCTCGGGGTGCTGGATGCTCAGTACTCAGGGTGCTGGGTGCTCAGTGCTCAGGGTGCTGGGTGCTCAGTACTCAGGGTGCTGGGTGCTCAGTACGCAGTATGCTGGGTGCTCAGTGCTCAGGGTGCTGGGTGCTCAGTGCTCGGGGTGCTGGGTGCTCAGTACTCAGGGTGCTCGGTGCTCAGTACTCAGGGTGCTGGGTGCTCAGTGCTCAGGGTGCTGTGTGCTCAGTACTCAGGGTGCTGGGTGCTCGGTGCTCAGTATGCTGGGTGCTCAGTACTCAGGGTGCTGGCTGCTCAGTACTCAGGGTGCTCGGTGCTCAGTACTCAGGGTGCTGGCTGCTCAGTGCTCGGGGTGCTCAGTGCTTGGGGTGCTGGGTGCTCAGTACTCAGGGTGCTCAGTGCTTGGGGTGTTGGGTGCTTAGTACTCAGGGTGCTGGGTGCTCAGTGCTCAGGGTGCTGGGTGCTCAGTACTCAGGGTGCTGGGTGCTCAGTACTCAGGGTGCTGGGTGCTCAGTGCTCGGGGTGCTGGGTGCTCAGTACTCGGGGTGCTCAGTGCTCAGTACTCAGGGTGCTGTGTGCTCAGTGCTCAGGGTGCTGGGTGCTCAGCGCTCGGGGTGCTGGCTGCTCGGTTCTCAGGTTGCTGGGTGCTCAGTACACGGGATGCTGGGTGCTCAGTACTCAGGGTGCTGGGTGCTCATTGCTGGGGGTGCTGGGTCGCAGTGCTCGGGGTACTGGGTACTCAGTGCTCAGTACAGAGGGTGCTGGGTGCTCAGTGCTCGGGGTGCTGTGTGCTCAGTGCTCAGTACTCAGGGTGCTGGGTGCTCAGTGCTCGGGGTGCTGGGTGCTCAGTACTCAGCGAGCTGGGTGCTCAGTACTCAGGGTGCTGGGTGCTCATTACTCAGGGTGCTGGGTGCTCAGTACTCAGGGTGCTCAGTGCTTGGGGAGCTGGGTGCTCAGTGCTCAGGGTGCTCAGTGCTTGGGGTGTTGGGTGCTCAGTGCTCAGTACTCAGGGTGCTCGGTGCTCAGTGCTCAGGGTGCTCAGTGCTCAGTACTCAGGGTGCTCGGTGCTCAGTACTCAGGGTGCTGGGTGCTCAGTGCTCAGGGTGCTGGGTGCTCAGTACTCATGTTGCTGGGTCCTCGGTGCTCAGGGTGCTCGGTGCTCAGTACTCATGGTGCTGGGTGCTCAGTGCTCAGGGTGCTGGGTGCTCAGCGCTCAGGGTGCTGGGTGCTCAGTAATCGGGGTGCTCAGTGCTCAGTGCTCAGTGCTCAGGGTGCTGGGTGCTCAGTGCTCGGGGTGCTGGGTGCTCAGTGCTCGGGGTGCTGGGTGCTCAGTGCTCGGGGTGCTGGGTGCTCATTGCTGGGGGTGCTGGGTGCTCAGTGCTCAGGTTGCTGGGTGCTCAGTACTCGGGGTGCTCGGTGCTCAGTACTCAGGGTGCTGGGTGCTCATTGCTCAGGGTGCTGGGTGCTCAGTGCTCAGGGTGCTGGGTGCCCCATGCTCGGGGTGCTGGGTGCTCAGTACTCGGGGTGCTGGGTGCTCAATGCTCAGGGTGCTGGGTCGCAGTGCTCGGGGTACTGGGTACTCAGTGCTCAGTACAGAGGGTGCTGGGTGCTCAGTGCTCGGGGTGCTGTGTGCTCAGTGCTCAGTACTCAGGGTGCTGGGTGCTCAGTGCTCTGGGTGCTGGGTGCTCAGTACTCAGGGTGCTGGGTGCTCTGTGCTCTGGGTGCTGGGTGCTCAGTGCTCAGGGTGCTGGGTACTCACTGCTCAGTACACAGGGTGTTGGGTGCTCAGTGCTCGGGGTGCTGGGTGCTCAGTGCTCAGTACTCAGGGTGCTGGGTGCTCACTGCTCGGGGTGCTGGATGCTCAGTACTCAGGGCGCTGGGTGCTCAGTGCTCAGGGTGCTGGGTGCTCAGTACTCAGGGTGCTGGGTGCTCAGTACGCAGTATGCTGGGTGCTCAGTGCTCAGGGTGCTGGGTGCTCAGTGCTCGGGGTGCTGGGTGCTCAGTACTCAGGGTGCTCGGTGCTCAGTACTCAGGGTGCTGGGTGCTCAGTGCTCAGGGTGCTGTGTGCTCAGTACTCAGGGTGCTGGGTGCTCGGTGCTCAGTATGCTGGGTGCTCAGTACTCAGGGTGCTGGCTGCACAGTACTCAGGGTGCTCGGTGCTCAGTGCTCGGGGTGCTCAGTGCTTGGGGTGCTGGGTGCTCAGTACTCAGGGTGCTCAGTGCTTGGGGTGTTGGGTGCTTAGTACTCAGGGTGCTTGGTGCTCAGTGCTCAGGGTGCTGGGTGCTCAGTACTCAGGGTGCTGGGTGCTCAGTACTCAGGGTGCTGGGTGCTCAGTGCTCGGGGTGCTGGGTGCTCAGTACTCGGGGTGCTCAGTGCTCAGTACTCAGGGTGCTGGGTGCTCAGTGCTCAGGGTGCTGGGTGCTCAGCGCTAGGGGTGCTGGGTGCTCAGTACTCAGGGTGCTGGGTGCTCATTGCTGGGGGTGCTGGGTGCTCAGTACTCAGGGTGCTGGGTGCTCAGTGCTCAGGTTGCTGGGTGCTCAGTACTCGGGATGCTGGGTGCTCAGTACTCAGGGTGCTGGGTGCTCATTGCTGGGGGTGCTGGGTGCTCAGTACTCAGGGTGCTGGGTGCTCATTGCTGGGGGTGCTGGCTGCTCGGTTCTCAGGTTGCTGGGTGCTCAGTACTCGGGGTGCTGGGTGCTCAGTACTCAGGGTGCTGGGTGCTCATTGCTGGGGGTGCTGGGTGCTCAGTACTCGGGGTGCTCGGTGCTCAGTACTCATTGTGCTGGGTGCTCATTGCTCGGGGTGCTGGGTGCTCAGTGCTCAGGGTGCTGGGTGCCCCATTCTCGGGGTGCTGGGTGCTCAGTACTCGGGGTGCTGGGTGCTCAGTGCTCAGGGTGCTGGGTCGCAGTGCTCGGGGTACTGGGTACTCAGTGCTCAGTACACAGGGTGCTGGGTGCTCAGTGCTCGGGGTGCTGTGTGCTCAGTGCTCAGTACTCAGGGTGCTGGGTGCTCAGTGCTCGGGGTGCTGGGTGCTCAGTACTCAGGGAGCTGGGTGCTCAGTACTCAGGGTGCTGGGTGCTCAGTACTCAGGGTGCTGGGTGCTCAGTACTCAGGGTGCTCAGTGCTTGGGGTGCTGGGTGCTCAGTGCTCAGGGTGCTCAGTGCTTGGGGTGTTGGGTGCTCAGTGCTCGGTACTCAGGGTGCTCGGTGCTCAGTGCTCAGGGTGCTCAGTGCTCAGTACTCAGGGTGCTCAGTGCTCAGTGCTCTGGGTGCTGGGTGCTCAGTGCTCGGGGTGCTGGGTGCTCAGTGCTCAGGGTGCTGGGTGCTCAGTACTCAGGGTGCTCAGTGCTCAGGGTGCTGGGTGCTCAGTGCTCGGGGTGCTGGGTACTCAGTGCTCAGTACACAGGGTGCTGGGTGCTCAGTGCTCGGGGTGCTGGGTGCTCAGTGCTCAGTACTCAGGGTGCTGGGTGCTCAGTGCTCGGGGTGCTGGATGCTCAGTACTCAGGGTGCTGGGTGCTCAGTGCTCAGGGTGCTGGGTGCTCAGTACTCAGGGTGCTGGGTGCTCAGTACGCAGTATGCTGGGTGCTCAGTGCTCAGGGTGCTGGGTGCTCAGTGCTCGGGGTGCTGGGTGCTCAGTACTCAGGGTGCTCGGTGCTCAGTACTCAGGGTGCTGGGTGCTCAGTGCTCAGGGTTCTGGGTGCTCATTGCTCGGGGTGCTGGGTGCTCAGTACTCGGGGTGCTCAGTGCTCAGTACTCAGGGTGCAGGGTGCTCAGTGCTCAGGGTGCTGGGTGCTCAGCGCTCGGGGTGCTGGCTGCTAGGTTCTCAGGTTGCTGGGTTCTCAGTACTCGGGGTGCTGGGTGCTCAGTACTCAGGGTGCTGGGTGCTCATTGCTGGGGGTGCTGGGTGCTCAGTACTCAGGATGCTGGGTGCTCATTGCTGGGGGTGCTGGCTGCTCGGTTCTCAGGTTGCTGGGTGCTCAGTACTCGGGGTGCTGGGTGCTCAGTACTCAGGGTGCTGGGTGCTCATTGCTGGGGGTGCTGGGTGCTCAGTGCTCAGGTTGCTGGGTGCTCAGTACTCGGGGTGCTGGGTGCTCAGTACTCAGGGTGCTGGGTGCTCATTGCTCAGGGTGCTGGGTGCTCAGTGCTCAGGGTGCTGGGTGCTCAGTGCTCGGGGTGCTTTGTGCTCAGTACTCGGGGTGCTGGGTGCTCAGTGCTCAGGGTGCTGGGTCGCAGTGCTCGGGGTACTGGGTACTCAGTGCTCAGTACACAGGGTGCTGGGTGCTCAGTGCTCGGGGTGCTGTGTGCTCAGTGCTCAGTACTCAGGGTGCTGGGTGCTCAGTGCTCGGGGTGCTGGGTGCTCAGTACTCAGGGTACTTGGTGCTCAGTACTCAGGGTGCTGGGTGATCAGTGCTCAGGGTGCTGGGTGCTCAGTACTCAGGGTGCTCGGTGCTCAGTACTCAGGGTGCTGGGTGCTCAGTGCTCAGGATGCTGGGTCCTCAGTGCTCTGGGTGCTGTGTGCTTAGTGCTCGGTGAGCTGGGTGCTCAGTACTCAGGATGCTGGGTGCTCAGTACTCGGGGTGCTGGATGCTCAGTACTCAGGGAGCTGGGTGCTCAGTACTCAGGGTGCTGGGTGCTCAGGACTCAGGTGCTGGGAGCTCAGTGCTCAGGGTGCTGGGTGCTCAGTGCTCGGGGTGCTGGGTGCTCAGTGCTCAGTACTCAGGGTGCTGTGTGCTCAGTGCTCGGGGTGCTGGGTGCTCAGTGCTCAGTACTCAGGGTGCTGGGTGCTCAGTGCTCAGGGTGCTGGGTGCTCAGTGCTCAGGGTGCTGGGTGCTCAGTGCTCAGGGTGCTGGTTACTCAGTGCTCGGGGTGCTGGTTGCTCAGTACTCAGGGTGCTGGGTGCTCAGTACTCAGGGTGCTGGGTGCTCAGTGCTCGGGGTGCTGGGTGCTCAGTGCTCAGTGTGCTCGGTGCTCAGTACTCAGTGTGCTGGGTGGTCAGTTCTCGGGGTTTACTGTACTCAGGGTGCTGTGTGTTCAGTGCTCAGGGTATTGGGTGCTCAGTACTCAGGGTGCTCGGTGCTCGGGGTTCTGGGTGCTCAGTGCTCGGGGTGCTCAGTGCTCAGTACTCAGGGTGCTCGGTGCTTAGTATTCAGGGTGCTGGGTGCTCAGTACTCCGGGTGCTGGTTGCTCAGTGCTCAGGGTGCTCGGTGCTCAGTGCTCAGGGTGCTGGGTGCTCAGTACTCAGGGTGATCATTGCTCAGGGTGCTGGGTGCTCAGTACTCAGGGTGCTGGGTGCTCAGTACTCAGGGTGCTCAGTGCTCAGTACTCAGGGTGCTCAGTGCTCAGTACTAAGGTTGCTCAGTGCTCAGGGTGCTGGGTGCTCAGTACTCAGGGTGCTGGGTGCTCAGTGCTCAGGGTGCTGGGTGCTCAGTGCTCAGGGTGCTGGGTGCTCAGTGCTCAGGGTGCTGGGTGCTCAGTACACAGGGTGCTCTGTGCTCGGGGTGCTGATTGCTCAGTGCTCGGTGTGCTCGGTGCTCAGTACTCGGGGTGCTCAGTGCTCAGTACTCAGGGTGCTGGGTGCTCAGTGCTCAGGGTGCTGGGTGCTCAGTACTCAGGGTGCTGGGTGCTCGGTGCTCAGTACGCTGGGTGCTCAGTACTCAGGGTGCTGGGTGCTCAGTACTCAGGGTGCTGGGTGCTCAGTACTCAGGGTGCTGGGTGCTAAGTACTCAGGGTGCTCGGTCCTCAGTGCTCAGGGTGCTGGGTGCTCAGTACTCAGGGTGCAGGGTGCTCAGTGCTCAGGGTGCTCAGTGCTCAGTACTCAGGGTGCTCGGTGCTCAGTGCTCAGGGTGCTCAGTGCTCAGTACTCAGGGTGCTCAGTTCTCAGTGCTCTGGGTGCTGGGTGCTCAGTGCTCAGGGTGCTGGGTGCTCAGTGCTCAGGGTGCTGGGTGCTCAGTACTCAGGGTGCTCAGTGCTCAGGGTGCTCAGTGCTCGGGGTGCTGGGTGCTCAGTGCTCAGTACTCAGGGTGCTGGGTGCTCAGTGCTCGGGGTGCTGGATGCTCAGTACTCAGGGTGCTGGGTGCTCAGTGCTCAGGGTGCTGGGTGCTCAGTACTCAGGGTGCTGGGTGCTCAGTGCTCAGGGTGCTGGGTGCTCAGTACTCAGGGTGCTGGGTGCTCAGTGCTCAGGGTGCTGGGTGCTCAGTGCTCGAGGTGCTGGGTGCTCAGTACTCAGGGTGCTCGGTGCTCAGTACTCAGGGTGCTGGGTGCTCAGTGCTTGGGGTGCTGGGTGCTCAGTGCTCAGGGTGCTCAGTGCTTGTTGTGTTGGGTGCTCAGTGCTCAGTACTCAGGGTGCTCGGTGCTCAGTGCTCAGGGTGCTCAGTGCTCAGTACTCAGGGTGCTCGGTGCTCAGTACTCAGGGTGCTGGGTGCTCAGTGCTCAGGGTGCTGGGTGCTCAGTACTCAGGGTGCTGGGTGCTCGGTGCTCAGGGTGCTCGGTGCTCAGTACTCATGGTGCTGGGTGCTCAGTGCTCAGGGTGCTGGGTGCTCAGCGCTCAGGGTGCTGGGTGCTCAGTAATCGGGGTGCTCAGTGCTCAGTACTCAGCGTGCTGGGTGCTCAGTGCTCAGCGTGCTGGGTGCTCAGTACTCAGTGCTCAGGATGCTGGGTGCTCAGTGCTCAGGGTTCTGGGTGCTCAGTGCTCAGGGTGCTCAGTGCTCAGTGCTCAGGGTGATGGGTGCTCAGTGCTCGGGGTGCTGGGTGCTCAGTGCTCGGGGTGCTGGGTGCTCAGTGCTCGGGGTGCTGGGTGCTCATTGCTGGGGGTGCTGGGTGCTCAGTGCTCAGGTTGCTGGGTGCTCAGTACTCGGGGTGCTCGGTGCTCAGTACTCAGGGTGCTGGGTGCTCATTGCTCGGGGTGCTTAGTGCTCAGTGCTCAGGGTGCTGGGTGCCCATGCTCGGGGTGCTGGGTGCTCAGTACTCGGGGTGCTGGGTGCTCAATGCTCAGGGTGCTGGGTCGCAGTGCTCGGGGTACTGGGTACTCAGTGCTCAGTACAGAGGGTGCTGGGGTGCTCAGTGCTCGGGGTGCTGTGTGCTCAGTGCTCAGTACTCAGGGTGCTGGGTGCTCAGTGTTCTGGGTGCTGGGTGCTCAGTACTCAGGGTGCTGGGTGCTCAGTGCTCTGGGTGCGGGTGCTCAGTGGCTCGGGGTGCTGGGTACTCAGTGCTCAGTACACAGGGTGCTGGGTGCTCAGTGCTCGGGGTGCTGGTGCTCAGTGCTCAGTACTCAGGGTGCTGGGTGCTCATGCTCGGGGTGCTGATGCTCAGTACTCAGGGTGCTGGGTGCTCAGTGCTCAGGGTGCTGGGTGCTCAGTACTCAGGGTGCTGGGTGCTCAGTACGCAGTATGCTGGGTGCTCAGTGCTCAGGGTGCTGGGTGCTCATGTGCTCGGGGTGCTGGGTGCTCAGTACTCAGGGTGCTCGGTGCTCAGTACTCAGGGTGCTGGGTGCTCAGTGCTCAGGGTGCTGTGTGCTCAGTACTCAGGGTGCTGGCTGCTCAGTACTCAGGGTGCTCGGTGCTCAGTACTCAGGGTGCTGGCTGCTCAGTGCTCGGGGTGCTCAGTGCTTGGGGTGCTGGGTGCTCAGTACTCAGGGTGCTCAGTGCTTGGGGTGTTGGGTGCTTAGTACTCAGGGTGCTGGGTGCTCAGTGCTCAGGGTGCTGGGTGCTCAGTACTCAGGGTGCTGGGTGCTCAGTACTCAGGGTGCTGGGTGCTCAGTGCTCGGGGTGCTGGGTGCTCAGTACTCGGGGTGCTCAGTGCTCAGTACTCAGGGTGCTGTGTGCTCAGTGCTCAGGGTTGCTGGGGTGCTCAGCGCTCGGGGTGCTGGCTGCTCGGTTTCTCAGGTTGCTGGGTGCTCAGTACACGGGATGCTGGGTGCTCAGTACTCAGGGTGCTGGGTGCTCATTGCTGGGGGTGCTGGGTCGCAGTGCTCGGGGTACTGGGGACTCAGTGCTCAGTACAGAGGGTGCTGGGTGCTCAGTGCTCGGGGTGCTGTGTGCCTCAGTGCCTCAGTACTCAGGGTGCTGGGTGCTCAGTGCTCGGGGTGCTGGGTGCTCAGTACTCAGGGAGCTGGGTGCTCAGTACTCAGGGTGCTGGGTGCTCATTACTCAGGGTGCTGGGTGCTCAGTACTCAGGGTGCTCAGTGCTTGGGGAGCTGGGTGCTCAGTGCTCAGGGTGCTCAGTGCTTGGGGTGTTGGGTGCTCAGTGCTCAGTACTCAGGGTGCTCGGTGCTCAGTGCTCAGGGTGCTCAGTGCTCAGTACTCAGGGTGCTCGGTGCTAGTACTCAGGGTGCTGGGTGCTCAGTGCTCAGGGTGCTGGGTGCTCAGTACTCATGGTGCTGGTCCTCGGTGCTCAGGGGCTCGGTGCTCAGTACTCATGGTGCTGGGTGCTCAGTGCTCAGGGTGCTGGGTGCTCAGCGCTCAGGGTGCTGGGTGCTCAGTAATCGGGGTGCTCAGTGCTCAGTGCTCAGTGCTCAGGGTGCTGGGTGCTCAGTGCTCGGGGTGCTGGGTGCTCAGTGCTCGGGGTGCTGGGTGCTCAGTGCTCGGGGTGCTGGGTGCTCATTGCTGGGGGTGCTGGGTGCTCAGTGCTCAGGTTGCTGGGTGCTCAGTACTCGGGGTGCTCGGTGCTCAGTACTCAGGGTGCTGGGTGCTCATTGCTCAGGGTGCTGGGTGCTCAGTGCTCAGGGTGCTGGGTGCCCCATGCTCGGGGTGCTGGGTGCTCAGTACTTCGGGGTGCTGGGGTGCTCAATGCTCAGGGTGCTGGGTCGCAGTGCTCGGGGTACTGGTACTCAGTGCTCAGTACAGAGGGTGCTGGGTGCTCAGTGCTCGGGTGCTGTGTGCTCAGTGCTCAGTACTCAGGGTGCTGGGTGCTCAGTGCTCTGGGTGCTGGGTGCTCAGTACTCAGGGTGCTGGGTGCTCTGTGCTCTGGGTGCTGGGGTGCTCAGTGCTCAGGGTGCTGGGTACTCACTGCTCAGTACACAGGGTGCTGGGTGCTCAGTGCTCGGGTGCTGGGTGCTCAGTGCTCAGTACTCAGGGTGCTGGGTGCTCACTGCTCGGGGTGCTGGATGCTCAGTACTCAGGGCGCTGGGTGCTCAGTGCTCAGGGTGCTGGGTGCTCAGTACTCAGGGTGCTGGGTGCTCAGTACGCAGTATGCTGGGTGCTCAGTGCTCAGGGTGCTGGGTGCTCAGTGCTCGGGGTGCTGGGTGCTCAGTACTCAGGGTGCTCGGTGCTCAGTACTCAGGGTGCTGGGTGCTCAGTGCTCAGGGTGCTGTGTGCTCAGTACTCAGGTGCTGGGTTGCTCGGTGCTCAGTATGCTGGGTGCTCAGTACTCAGGGTGCTGGCTGCACAGTACTCAGGGTGCTCGGTGCTCAGTACTCAGGGTGCTGGCTGCTCAGTGCTCGGGGTGCTCAGTGCTTGGGGTGCTGGGTGCTCAGTACTCAGGGTGCTCAGTGCTTGGGGTGTTGGGTGCTTAGTACTCAGGGTGCTTGGTGCTCAGTGCTCAGGGTGCTGGGTGCTCAGTACTCAGGGTGCTGGGTGCTCAGTACTCAGGGTGCTGGGTGCTCAGTGCTCGGGGTGGCTGGGTGCTCAGTACTCGGGGTGCTCAGTGCTCAGTACTCAGGGTGCTGGGTTGCTCAGTGCTCAGGGTGCTGGGTGCTCAGCGCTAGGGGTGCTGGGTGCTCAGTACTCAGGGTGCTGGGTGCTCATTGCTGGGGGTGCTGGGTGCTCAGTACTCAGGGTGCTGGGTGCTCAGTGCTCAGGTTGCTGGGTGCTCAGTACTCGGGATGCTGGGTGCTCAGTACTCAGGGTGCTGGGTGCTCATTGCTGGGGGGTGCTGGGTGCTCAGTACTCAGGGTGCTGGGTGCTCATTGCTGGGGGTGCTGGCTGCTCGGTTCTCAGGTTGCTGGGTGGCTCAGTACTCGGGGTGCTGGGGTGCTCAGTACTCAGGGTGCTGGGTGCTCATTGCTGGGGGTGCTGGGTGCTCAGTACTCGGGGTGCTCGGTGCTCAGTACTCATTGTGCTGGGTGCTCATTGCTCGGGGTGCTGGGTGCTCAGTGCTCAGGGTGCTGGGTGCCCCATTCTCGGGGTGCTGGGTGCTCAGTACTCGGGGTGCTGGGTGCTCAGTGCTCAGGGTGCTGGGTCGCAGTGCTCGGGGGTACTGGGTACTCAGTGCTCAGTACACAGGTGCTGGGTGCTCAGTGCTCGGGGTGCTGTGTGCTCAGTGCTCAGTACTCAGGGTGCTGGGTGCTCAGTGCTCGGGGTGCTGGGTGCTCAGTACTCAGGGAGCTGGGTGCTCAGTACTCAGGGTGCTGGGTGCTCATTACTCAGGGTGCTGGGTGCTCAGTACTCAGGGTGCTCAGTGCTTGGGGTGCTGGGTGCTCAGTGCTCAGGGTGCTCAGTGCTTGGGGTTGTTGGGTGCTCAGTGCTCGGTACTCAGGGTGCTCGGTGCTCAGTGCTCAGGGTGCTCAGTGCTCAGTACTCAGGGTGCTCAGTGCTCAGTGCTCTGGGTGCTGGGTGCTCAGTGCTCGGGGTGCTGGGTGCTCAGTGCTCAGGGTGCTGGGTGCTCAGTACTCAGGGTGCTCAGTGCTCAGGGTGCTGGGTGCTCAGTGCTCGGGGTGCTGGGTACTCAGTGCTCAGTACACAGGGTGCTGGGTGCTCAGTGCTCAGTACTCAGGGTGCTGGGTGCTCAGTGCTCGGGGTGCTGGATGCTCAGTACTCAGGGTGCTGGGTGCTCAGTGCTCAGGGTGCTGGGTGCTCAGTACTCAGGGTGGCTGAGTGCTCAGTACGCAGTATGCTGGGTGCTCAGTGCTCAGGGTGCTGGGTGCTCAGTGCTCGGGGTGCTGGGTGCTCAGTACTCAGGGTGCTCGGTGCTCAGTACTCAGGGTGCTGGGTGCTCAGTGCTCAGGGTGCTGTGTGCTCAGTACTCAGGGTGCTGGGTGCTCGGTGCTCAGTATGCTGGGTGCTCAGTACTCAGGGTGCTGGCTGCTCAGTACTCAGGGTGCTCGGTGCTCAGTACTCAGGGTGCTGGCTGCTCAGTGCTCGGGGTGCTCAGTGCTTGGGGTGCTGGGTGCTCAGTACTCAGGGTGCTCAGTGCTTGGGGTGTTGGGTGCTTAGTACTCAGGGTGCTGGGTGCTCAGTGCTCAGGGTGCTGGGTGCTCAGTACTCAGGGTGCTGGGTGCTCAGTACTCAAGGTGCTGGGTGCTCAGTGCTCGGGGTGCTGGGTGCTCAGTACTCGGGGTGCTCAGTGCTCAGTACTCAGGGTGCTGGGTGCTCAGTGCTCAGGGTGCTGGGTGCTCAGCGCTCGGGTGCTGGCTGCTCGGTTCTCAGGTTGCTGGGTGCTCAGTGCTCGGGGTGCTGGGTGCTCAGTACTCGGGGTGCTCAGTGCTCAGTACTCAGGGTGCTGGGTGCTCAGTGCTCAGCGTGCTGGGTGCTCAGTACTCAGTGCTCAGGATGCTTTGTGCTCAGTACTCAGGGTTCTGGGTGCTCAGTGCTCAGGGTGTCAGTGCTCAGTGCTCAGGGTGCTGGGTGCTCAGTGCTTGGGGTGCTGGGTGCTCAGTGCTCGGGGTGCTGGGTGCTCAGTGCTCGGGGTGCTGGGTGCTCATTGCTGGGGGTGCTGGGTGCTCAGTGCTCAGGTTGCTGGGTGCTCAGTACTCGGGGTGCTCGGTGCTCAGTACTCAGGGTGCTGGGTGCTCATTGCTCGGGGTGCTTGGTGCTCAGTGCTCAGGGTGCTGGGTGCCCCA